>NC_057808.1:271487056-271489511 GCF_018294505.1 Triticum aestivum
CCACCCGCGTCGAGTTTTCTTCGTTCGGCGAGGCCCCACAACCACCCGAGCCCCTTCGATTGCACCGGCGAACTCCGGCGAGCTCTGAAAAATCGACTGACCCAATTTTGAAATTTAGTCTACCGTGATTTAACTAGTGTGGAATATAAAAGGGGAAAACCATAAGCATTGGGAGTATAGTGTTGAGCGTGCCATGGCGGATCTGAAGGTGCAAACCGGACAAAGGCAACTTCGCAACCAAGACAAGAAATCAGAGTAAAGCAGTGGCGATCTATTTTCTTGCTGCGATAAATAAGTTGAGCAGATACGAAAGAGTACCGCCTCTGGTGCGGCGCCGTGTACGCATCTGCTGAGAATTTGACGGTGCTGCGGTAGCGATGGCTGTCGGCGGCGTGGAAGCAGATCTAGGAGGGTAGACGGTGGCAGCGGGGCGCGGTGGACGAGACGGTCGTAGGAGCGGCGCCGACAAGGTGGACGACGGCGGGGATGAAGCGAGAGGACGGGATGCAAGGATCCCGGTCCGAAGCCGTGGATGAGAGAGGTCGATCTCTTGTAATGGACGGCGGCGTCGGGGTATCAGCTCCGGCATGGTGGAGGAGGACGACGGTGGATGGGGTAGCGGACGGCGGCGGACGGAGGAGGGTGGGGTGGAGAGGGTGTTTTGGCGCCCACGGAGTACGAATGGGGAAAAGGGAGGTAGAGAGGAAGGGGGGAACCATGTATTCAGGGCACGCGTGTCTCAAATGTGAGGAAATTTACAAACTTAGCCCCCGTTTCAAATTTCTACTACATCACAACAACATTAGTCGGTTGGGGATAGGACGGTAATCTCGCATACACCAAATATTTGCTGACGAGAGTTTGTTTTTGGCGCCCACCGTGTATGAATATGAATCGGGGAGGGAGTCGATTTCGGTCGAGGACACACTGTGTTTTGGCGCCCACCGTGTATGCATCCGGGTGAGAGGCGGTTACGTCACGTTTGGGTGAAATTACAAACCTACCCCTATCGAAACCTATAGAAATCCAGCAGATAGGCTTTGCGTGGCAGGGATAGGCAGTAGTGATTTCCATCTCGCAGATTTTGGTTTCGGGCGGTTACTGCGACTTTCCCCGCTTCGTTCAAATTTTGCAGAGTGCACGTTTACCGTGCCAACTCAATTCGAATCCCGTTTGTATTCTATTTTTTTTCCGGGCGGGATCCATTTTCAATTGGAATTACATTCTATATACATCATTTTTTATATATACTTTCAAAAGCACAACACCATTTATACATAAATATGGTTTACAAATGGCATGATCTCAGATTCATAAGGTTGTATCCATCAATTTGGATTTTCAAATATTTGAAACCACTTTATGTTGAAATCCAATGTATGCATTCCTCGCTAACTGTCTCCAATTAATGTGTGTTTCATGCGGGTTTTTTTTACTTCTCAAACATGTATAATGTGTTTCACACACGCAACATATAGTGTAATCCCGTTTAGACATTAATTGCATATAAACCATGCATTGTTTGTAATTGAAGAATCTATGGATCACCAATATTGATAAACTATATAACATTACACGTGTGCCCAAATTCAAAGGAATATGCATGTTTGATACACGAATTTGCGTTATGATATTATCGATGTCGTGATCTCCAGTTTAAATATTTGAATCCCCTTTAATCCAGATATTTGTCTCATATAGCTATCACTCATACTTATATAGGACTATCTCTCTGGACCTATATGCGTTCATCATCTCTCAGGTATCTCTCGTGCTACGTGTATGTCGACAATGATCTTTTATCTTCGTAACGCGCTGACGGTACTCTCTCCCTCGACCTTCATCACTCTATCTCTCTCTAAGTATATCTCGCTCCCTGCTATGTGTCTCTAACTATGATTCTCCATGTGGAATCTCTTTCTCTCACACAAACACAAAACTTTGTCTCCCGGGGTCTCATTTCTCTCTGCTATTCCCATGTGTGCCACTCGCACACCCCTCATACAGAGATGTCTTTCGCTCCTTAGATATGAGAACCTACGACTCTTCCTCTTCAATATCTCTTTCTCACACACAAACACAAACTCTGTCTCCCAGGGTCTCATATTTCTCCATTGTTCTCTTGTATGTCGCTCACACACACCCTCTCTCCCTAGAGATATCTTGCGTTCCCTCGTATGTCTCTCTAGCTATCACTCTCGTTGTGAAATATCTTTCTCTCTCGCAGACACAAAACTCCGTCTCTCTGGATCTCATTTCTCTCTGATATCTGTTTGTATGTGACTCACATGCACCCTCTCTCTATCTCTCTCACACCCACACACATAACCCAGCCTTCTGATCCACTCGACTCCTATCTCTAACGCACACTAGCTAGCATCTTTATCTTTCTATTTATCTGTTTCTCCATCAACCTTCTTTCTCGCCCTCACTCTTGATTCCTATCACGCACACT
>NC_057808.1:271490626-271519564 GCF_018294505.1 Triticum aestivum
CTAAGACTACATCTCTCTCTCTCTCACACACACACACACAAACTAAGACTCCATCCCTCTCACTCCTCTCTCTCTCTCACACACACACACACCCCACACACACACTAAGACTCCATCTCACACACACATGCTCTAGGCGGAGCATTTGTTCCTACCACCCTTCATCCAACCTTACCCGTATGATAAACAATCACCTTTATTTACTTGCATAACATGGACAAATTCCACTTTACTTTAGTAGTCAGCAAACTTATCATCTGTACCCTTATAAAAAACGAGTTGGCGGTGATAGTGTGCCTGCCATCTTGTAATACAGACCGTATGATCTATATCTGAGGATAGAAAGCAAACTATGATAATTTTACAAAAGACACCCGCACCTCTCTCCACATCATTATCTTCCGCAACCTCATTGCTCAGCAATTAAAAAAGGAATAAGACTCTGGAACAATCTAGCATGCATGGTGGCCGCTGCCGCCTGCCGGCGCCGTCCATCCCCATGCCTCCGCCCATTCCGACAACCAGTCACCACCACGCTCCACTCCTCCTCGCCTTATCTCTCATCTTTCATTTTTTCGATGACATTCTCGAGATACCAGTTTTCCGATAAAATTCTCGAGATATCATTAGTTTTTACACATGGGATTACTCCTGCATGGGGCAATCACAATAGGTGTTCTGTAAAAAATGCATATTGATGTTCCGTGCAATGCACGAGAATCTTGCTTGTAATTATATAACACAAATCACGAGCAGGAAGTGACATTTTTTTTGACACAACCACGTTAACATGGCCACGTAAATCACTAGCTAAAGTAAATACCATTTATATCCCGATGCAAAAGGTTGAGTACATGTCCGAAGAGTAGAATCACACACACACACTCTGTCTCTCAGAATCTCTCTCACACACACACCAGTTACGTGACGCCCACTTAAGCAGACACGTGTGTTACAATTTGTGCACCTGCGGGTACACGTGATGCTGCGCATTTATTTAAGACGGAAGGCGAACCCAAACAGTAGCTGCATTCATTCCCCTCCCGCCGCCTCTTCTCTAGTCGCCGTCGCCCGGTAGCCATGGGCCGGCCGAAGGTAACAACATACGCCATACTCCCACCGGAGCGGCGCTTTAATATGGAAATTTTAGTGGTCATGCATGCATCTTTTTGTGCTAGCACTCCTATATAAGGGTTGACCGGTCGCTTCCCGCGGATGTACGCGGGCGGTGGAATAGGAAGGAGAAGGGAAGCGGGCTGTGGAGTAACGATTTTTACCACAATTTCTTAGGAAACTGAGTGCAATAATTGACTAGTTTTGCAAACTACCAGTACTACACCTGAAACGGTTCAAAACCTATACTCCCTTGCCAGCGCGCGCTTCCCGCGTGAAACGGTCAGCGTCGCCCTGGAGCGTCAGTGCCGCATTAATGACCGGCCAGAGCGGAGGCGACCTCTCACTAGCGCCGGCTTTGAAGTGGCATGACGGCCAAGAGAGCGCCGCTTCCCGGTGCACGCGACTGCTCCGCGTTGAGACTGGCCATAGGCCCTGTTTGGATCCATGGGTTAGAGTTAGTTTGAGCTAGTTGGGGCTCAAATAGCCCTAAAGTATCCAAGCATGAGGGTTTAAATTGGAGTAAGTTGCACCGAACCCACCAAAAAAAACTATCCCACCCAAGAGGTGCTAACTGGAGATAGTTCTCATTGGGACCACTGAAAAATCACTTTTCTCTCTCCATGTAGTGCATTTATTGTCAATCTAACCCTGTCACCCAAACACCTCTTTGGCTATAGTTAGTTCAGGGTTAGTCATGAGTTAGTCTAACCTCTAGCTAAGTTAGAGTATCAAATAGGAGCAGTATAGGACATGCAAGTTGCTCAAAGCATACAGGCAAATTCGTACGTGAAAGGATTTTTTTTCTTTTTGAAAACGGAACGTGAAAGGAATTTTTTTAGAATGCTCTTGGCATGTCGCTAACATGTGATAGTTAACCGATCTCAATAGATGGCAGAAACGCCAGCCCGCCGCACTTTGATAGAGACGAGGAGGGAGAAGCGATACAGGCTGCTGGATTACTAGAGATAGGTGTCGCATGGAAGCCAAGAAATATGGTGATAGCGTGGGTTAGCCATGTACTAGTATGATGTAACTACACTGGGCTGCCGTGTTTTGCACTCTTCCAGTCCACTGTGGAGATGATTGGTTAATTTTATATCGCTGAATAATATTAAATATTACGAGTGCAGACGCTCCACCACGAGGTTCCTTGCTCCTTCTCGGTCGTCCGGGATCTATGTTCTTCCACTCTATTTTTTTACGTGAGCTTTGTTCATCCTTTTGCCAACACGCGAGACATCTAGCATCAAGGTGCACGTGTTATGCAAGGATCGTTCCATCTATATGAAGGACACGTGGGACTGGAACTACGAGACGGACATGTACCCAGGAGAGGACGTACGAACCTGAGTAATGTAGCGCAGTAAGTGAAGTAGAAAGGCACAAATGGTATGAACATGCGTGGCATATAGGGTGTGTTTGGTTGCGTTCTCGTCTCAGCATAGTTGTTCCCTCTTCATGCATGCTCAACTCAACACCCCTCTTCATGCATGCTCTCTTCATGCATGCTCTCTTCATGCATGCTTCTAGTGTATTTGTGCTAAACTAGTGTGGACTCATGCACCCTCCATACACTCTACCAAACACCCAAAAGTAGGCCGAGAAGGGAACTCTTGGGCGGCATTTGTCTCTTACTACGTACTACCACTAAATGTTGTACGTGCAATGCACGGTGATGTTATGGAGTACGTGCCTAACTACTCTACTACTACTATATTAGTTGGAGGCACATATTAACTTTTATATTTGTTTACGTGTATGCCTCGAGACCTTCCAACTAGACGTGTCTTTCTCTCCAGGTCGCACTTTGTATCGTTCATACCACTAAGTACTACTACGTGTGGTCTTCGACCCAGAAGTGGAAGAAGTGGAGACACTCTACCACGCTATTTTTTTACGCTAGGCTCTACCACGCTGTTCATATCCCACTCCTTTCGCTGACGTGTGGGACATCCAGCACGTGCCGTGTTTGGCACCCTTCGTCGTAAGAGTTGAAACGCTAGCATTCATCAGAAATAAAAAGTAATTATAAATCGGCAGTGATACTATTTTTTTGCGAACCAATCAGCAGTGATACTATACCACGCGGTTTCCTTGCTCCTCGATATCGGAAAGAATACTTCCGTTCGCCAACATGTGGGACATCGACCATCCTGGTCTACTTGCCATGCACGCAGAACTCCAAGGGAGAGTCACCCAGGTCGTCGCGCCGCAGTAACAATGACTAATGAGCCGTCAAATCACAGGCCCACTTCCCACTTTGAAGTTGCTCGGACGAAGGAACCATCATGACTTCGTTGAATTCCGCTTCTTGAAGAAAACTACTATACCAGCAGTACTGCTAGCTACAGTAGTTACTCCAACAAAGGCCTCCTTTCGTTCATAGGATAGAAATATGAAAATCATAGGAAGTGAGATGACATGCATCTCAATTCCTATAGAGAAAGAGATGCCATTTGATGCTTAGGATAGGAATTTTTCCATTTAGTCTAGGCTAATGTACTGGTAATTTGCTCTAAAACTACAGTAGTAACTAGTAGTATTGGTACATGCTCGTACTCAGACACAGACACACACACTAACTACTAGTACTACTACTTCTCACATGCTGGCCAGACGCCGTCGTTCTCCTTCCCGGCTTTGTCGGCGACACCCCACCGTGCTTGGATCTTCGCCAACCTCTCTGCAGCAGCGCTTGCGTCCTTTTCTTTCTTGCGGCGGCGGGCCTCTCTTTTCTTGAGTGCTTTCTGACTTTTCCGCTCCCTCTGTGCGGCTTTGGCCGCCTCTTGCTCTACTGCCCATTCGGCCTTGGCATCTTCAAATTCCTCCCACATAGTTGTGAGGTCGCGAGCGGCGATGAACTCAGCACGGCGGGATGCCATCGCTTCCCTACCATTTTGTGTGCGGTCGTGGGCGGCGAGGAACTCGGCGCGGCGGTATGCCATCGCTGCCATACCGGTTAGTGTGCGGCGTGGTGGCATGAACGACGCTTGGTGAGAGCTCTGGGGTGGAGTGGCCGGACAACCGTATAGTGCATTGGTTTATCAAGAGCTCAAGGACAAAAGACGAAGCAAATTTGGATTCCCCTTCAATCCTGGTCATTTATTACCGAGCAAAATGCATTGGCGGTCATCGAACTTGTCTTGATAGCTCACTTTGATCATTGTATACTGTTGGGGATCGTAGCAGAAATTAAAAAACTTCTACGCATCACCAAGATCAATCTATGGAGTCATCTGGCAACGAGAGAGAGAGGAGTGCATCTACATACCCTTGTAGATCGCGAGCGGAAGCGTTCAAGAGAACGGGGTTGATGGAGTCATACTCGTCGTGATCCAAATCACCGATGATCCTAGCGCCGAACGGACGGCACCTCCGCGTTCAACACACGTACGGAGCGGAGACGTCTCCTCCTTCTTGATCCAACAAGGGGGAAGGAGAATTTGATGGAGATCCAGCAGCACGACGGCGTGGTGGTGGAAGCAGCGGGATTCCAGCAGGGCTTCGCCAAGCGCTACTGGAGGAGGAAGAGGTGTCACGGGAGGGAGAGGGAGGCGCCAGGGCTTAGGGTGTGGCTGCCCTCCCTCCCCTCCACTATATATAGGGGCTAGGGGGGCGCATGCCCCCCTTGGAGATCCCATCTAGAGGGGGGGCGGCCCCCGGGGCGGCGGCCCCTCGGGGGGCAACGGCCCCCTTAGGGTTTCCAACCAGGGGGGCGCATGCCCCCTTGGGGGGCAACGCCCCCCTAGGGTTTCCAACCCTAGGCGCCTTGGGCCATTGGGTGGGGCGCACCAGCCCACCAGGGGCTGGTTCCCACGCCACTTCAGCCCATGGGGCCCTCCGGGATAGGTGGCCCCACCCGGTGGACCCCCGGGACCCTTCCGGTGGTCCCGGTACAATACCGGTGACCCCCGAAACTCTCCTGATGGCCGAAACTGGACTTCCTATATATAAATCTTTACCTCCGGACCATTCCGGAACTCCTCGTGATGTCCGGGATCTCATCCGGGACTCCGAACAACTTTCGGTTAACCGCATACTAATATCTCTATAACTCTAGCGTCACCGAACCTTAAGTGTGTAGACCCTACGGGTTCGGGAGACACGTATACATGACCGAGACAACTCTTCGGTCAATAACCAACATCGGGATCTGGATACCCATGTTGCCTCCCACATGCTCCACAATAATCTCATCGGATGAACCACGATGTCGAGGATTCAATCAATCCCGTATACAATTCCCTTTGTCAATCGGTACGTTACTTGCCCGAGATTCGATCGTCGATATCCCAATACCTCGTTCAATCTCGTTACCGGCAAGTCACTTTACTCGTTCCGTAATGCATGATCCCGTGACTAACTACTTAGTCACATTGAGCTCATTATGATGATGCATTACCGAGTGGGCCCAGAGATACCTCTCCGTCATACCGAGTGACAAATCCCAGTCTCGATCCGTGCCAACCCAACAGACACTTTCGGAGATACCTGTAGTGCACCTTTATAGTCACCCAGTTATGTTGTGACGTTTGGTACACCCAAAGCATCCTTACGGTATCTGGGAGTTGCACGATCTCATGGTCTAAGGAAATGATGCTTGACATTAGAAAAGCTTTAGCAGAACTACACGATCTAGAGCTATGCTTAGGATTGGGTCTTGTCCATCACATCATTCTCCTAATGATGTGATCCCATTAGCAATGACATCCAATGTCCATGGTCAGGAAACCGTAACCATCTATTGATTAACAAGCTAGTCAACTAGAGGCTCACTAGGGACATGTTATGGTCTATGTGTTCACACATGTATTACGATTTCCAAATAGCACAATTATAGCATGAACAATAGATAATTATCATGAACAAGGAAATATAATAATAACCATTTTATTATTGCCTCTAGGGCATATTTCCAACAGTCTCCCACTTGCACTAGAGTCAATAATCTAGTTACATTGTGATGAAGCGTACACCCATAGAGTTCTGGTGTTGATCATGTTTCGCCCGTGGAAGAGGTTTAGTCAACGGATCTGCGACATTCAAATCCGTATGCACTTTACAAATATCTATGTCTCCATTTTGAACATTTTCACGAATGGAGTTGAAGCAACGCTTGATGTACCTGGTCTTCTTGTGAAACCTGGGCTCCTTGGCAAGGGCAATAGCTCCAGTGTTGTCACAGAAGAGAGTCATCGGCCCCGATGCATTGGGAAGAACTCCTAGGTCGGCAATGAACTCCTTCATCCAGATTGCTTCATGTGCTGCCTCCGAGGCTGCCATGTACTCCGCTTCACATGTAGATCCCGCCACGACGCTTTGCTTGCAACTGCACCAGTTGAGTGCCCCACCATTCAAAATATACACGTATCCGGTTTGTGACTTAGTGTCATCCAGATCTGTGTCGAAGCTAGCATCGACGTAACCCTTTACAACAAGCTCTTCGTCACCTCCATAAACGAGAAACATATCCTTAGTCCTTTTCAGGTACTTCAGGATGTTCTTGACCGCTGTCCAGTGTTCCATGCCGGGATTACTTTGGTACCTTCCTACCAAACTTACGGCAAGGTTTACATCAGGTCTGGTACACAGCATGGCATACATAATAGACCCTATGGCCGATGCATAGGGGATGACACTCATCTTTTCTCTATCTTCTGCCGTGGTCGGGCATTGAGCCGTGCTCAATTTCACACGTTGCAATACAGGCAAGAACCCCTTCTTGGACTGATCCATATTGAACTTCTTCAATATCTTGTCAAGGTATGTGCTTTGTGAAAGACCTATGAGGCGTCTCGATCTATCTCTATAGATCTTGATGCCTAATATGTAAGCAGCTTCTCCAAGGTCCTTCATTGAAAAACACTTATTCAAGTAGGTCTTTATGCTTTCCAAGAATTCTATATCATTTCCCATCAATAGTATGTCATCCACATATAATATGAGAAATGCTACAGAGCTCCCACTCACTTTCTTGTAAACACAGGCTTCTCCATAAGTCTGTGTAAACCCAAACGCTTTTATCATCTCATCAAAGCGAACGTTCCAACTCCGAGATGCCTGCACCAGCCCATAGATTGAGCGCTGGAGCTTGCATACTTTGTCAGCATTCTTAGGATCGACAAAACCTCCCGGCTGCATCATATACAATTCTTCCTTAAGGAATGCCGTTTTGACGTCCATTTGCCATATTTCATAATCGTAGAATGCGGCAATTGCTAACATGATTCGGACGGACTTCAGCTTCGCTACGGGTGAGAAGGTCTCATCGTAGTCAACTCCTTGAACTTGTCGATAACCCTTAGCGACAAGTCGAGCTTTATAGATGGTAACATTTCCATCCGCGTCCGTCTTCTTCTTAAAGATCCATTTATTTTCTATCGCTCGCCGATCATCGGGCAAGTCTGTCAAAGTCCATACTATGTTTTCATACATGGATCCTATCTCGGATTGCATGGCTTCAAGCCATTTGTTGGAATCTAGGCCCGCCATTGCTTCTTCATAGTTCGAAGGTTCACCGTTGTCCAACAACATGATTTCCAGGACAGGGTTGCCGTACCACTCTGGTGCGGAACGTGTCCTTGTGGACCTACGAAGTTCAGTGGTAACTTGATCATGATCGTAATCATTAACTTCCTCGCTAGTCGGTGCAGGCACCACAGAAACATTTTCTTGTGCCGTGCTGCTTTCTGGTTCGAGAGGGGTCATCTCATCAAGTTCCACTTTCCTCCCACTTACTTCTTTCAAGAGAAACTCTTTCTCTAGAAAGGACCCGTTCTTGGCAACGAAGATCTTGCCTTCGGATCTGAGGTAGAAGGTATACCCAATGGTTTCCTTAGGGTATCCTATGAAGACGCATTTTTCCGACTTGGGTTCGAGCTTTTCAGGTTGAAGTTTCTTGACATAAGCATCGCATCCCCAAACTTTAAGAAACGATAGCTTAGGTTTCTTTCCAAACCATAATTCATACGGTGTCGTCTCAAAGGATTTCGACGGAGCCCTATTTAAAGTGAATGCGGCAGTCTCTAAAGCATAACCCCAAAATGATAGCGGTAGATCGGTAAGAGACATCATAGATCGCACCATATCCAATAGAGTGCGATTATGACGTTCGGACACACCATTACGCTGAGGTGTTCCAGGCGGCGTGAGTTGTGAAACAATTCCACATTTCCTTAAGTGTGTGCCAAATTCGTGACTCAAATATTCCTCTCCACGATCTGATCGTAAGAACTTTATTTTCCTGTCACGTTGATTTTCAACCTCACTCTGAAATTCCTTGAACTTTTCAAAGGTCTCAGACTTGTGTTTCATTAAGTAGACATACCCATATCTACTTAAGTCATCAGTGAGGGTGAGAACATAACGATAGCCACCGCGAGCCTCAACACTCATTGGACCGCACACATCAGTATGTATGATTTCCAATAAGTTGGTTGCTCGCTCCATTGTTTCGGAGAACGGAGTCTTGGTCATTTTGCCCATGAGGCATGGTTCGCACGTGTCAAATGATTCATAATCAAGAGACTCCAAAAGTCCATCTGCATGGAGTTTCTTCATGCGTTTGACACCAATGTGACCAAGGCGGCAGTGCCACAAGTATGTGGGACTATCATTATCAACCTTACATTTCTTGGCATTCACACTATGAATATGTGTAACATCACATTCGAGATTCATTAAGAATAAACCATTGACCAGCGGGGCATGACCATAAAACATATCTCTCATATAAATAGAACAACCATTATTCTCGGATTTAAATGAGTAGCCATCTCGCATCAAACGAGATCCAGATACAATGTTCATGCTCAAAGCTGGCACTAAATAACAATTATTGAGGTTTAAAACTAATCCCATAGGTAAATGTAGAGGTAGCGTGCCGACGGCGATCACATCGACCTTGGAACCATTCCCGACGCGCATCGTCACCTCGTCCTTCGCCAGTCTCCGCTTATTCCTCAGCTCCTGCTTTGAGTTACAAATATGAGCAACCGCACCGGTATCAAATACCCAGGAGCTACTATGAGCGCTGGTTAGGTACACATCAATAACATGTATATCACATATACCTTTGGTATTGCCGGCCTTCTTATCCGCTAAATACTTGGGGCAGTTCCGCTTCCAGTGACCGTTTCCCTTGCAATAAAAGCACTCAGTCTCAGGCTTGGGTCCATTCTTTGTCTTCTTCCCGGCAGCTTGCTTACCGGGCGCGGCAACTCCCTTGCCGTCTTTCTTAAAGTTCTTCTTACCATTGCCTTTCTTGAACTTAGTGGTTTTATTCACCATCAACACTTGATGTTCCTTTTTGATCTCCACCTCCGCTGATTTCAGCATTGAATATACCTCAGGAATGGTCTTTTCCATCCCCTGCATATTGAAGTTCATCACAAAGCTCTTGTAGCTAGGTGGGAGCGACTGAAGGATTCTGTCAACGACCGCGTCATCTGGGAGATTAACTCTCAGCTGAGACAAGCGGTTGTGCAACCCAGACATTTTGAGTATGTGTTCGCTGACGGAACTATTCTCCTCCATCTTACCACTGTAGAACTTGTCGAAGACTTCATATCTCTCGACCCGGGCATGAGCTTGGAAAACCATTTTCAGCTCTTGGAACATCTCATATGCTCCGTGCTGCTCAAAACGCTTTTGGAGCCCCAGTTCTAAGCTGTAAAGCATGCTGCACTGAACCAGGGAGTAATCATCAACACGTGTTTGCCAAGCGTTCATAATGTCTTGGTTCGCTGGGACGGGTGCTTCACCTAGCGGTGCTTCAAGGACATATGCTTTCTTAGCAGCTATGAGGATGATCCTCAAGTTCCGGACCCAGTCTGTATAGTTGCTACCATCGTCTTTCAGCTTGGTTTTCTCTAGGAACGCGTTGAAGTTGAGGTTGACATTAGCGTGGGCCATTTGATCTACAAGACATATTGCAAAGATTTTAGACTAAGTTCATGATAATTAAGTTCATCTAATCAAATTATTAACGAACTCCCACTCAGACAGACATCCCTCTAGTCATCTAAGTGATACATGATCTGAGTCAACTAGGTCGTGTCCGATCATCACGTGAGACGGACTAGTCATCATCGGTGAACATCTTCATGTTGATCGTATCTTCTATATGACTCATGTTCGACCTTTCGGTCTTCCGTGTTCCGAGGCCATGTCTGTACATGCTAGGCTCGTCAAGTCAACCTAAGTGTATTGCGTGTGTAAATCTGGCTTACACCCGTTGTATGCGAACGTTAGGACCTATCACACCCGATCATCACGCGGTGCTTTGGAACAACGGACTTTAGCAATGGTGCACAGTTAGGGGGAACACAATTCTTGAAATTTTAGTGAGAGATCATCTTATTTATGCTACCGCCGCTCTAAGCAAATAAGATGTAAAACATGATAAACATCACATGCAATCAAATAGTGACATGATATGGCCAATATCATTTTGCTCCTTTTAATCTCCATCTTCGGGGCGCCATGATCATCATCGTCACCGGCATGACACCATGATCTCCATCATCGTGTCTTCATGAAGTTGTCTCGCCAACTATTACTTCTACTACTATGGCTAACGGTTAGCAATAAGGTAAAGTAATTACATGACGTTTCAGTTGACACGCAGGTCATAAATAAATTAAGACAACTCCTATGGCTCCTGCCGGTTGTCATTCTCATCGACATGCAAGTCGTCATTCCTATTACAAGAACATGATCAATCTCATATATCACATATATCATTCATCACATTCTTCTGGCCATATCACATCACATGACACATGCTGCAAAAACAAGTTAGACGTCCTCTAATTGTTGTTGCAAATTTTTACGTGGCTGCTATAGGTTTCTAGCAAGAACGTTTCTTACCTACGCCAAAACCACAACGTGATATGACAATTTCTATTTACCCTTCATAAGGACCCTTTTCATCGAATCCGATCCGACCAAAGTGGGAGAGACAGACACCCGCTAGCCACCTTATGCAACTAGTGCAAGTCAGTCGGTGGAACCTGTCTCACGTAAGCGTACGTGTAAGGTCGGTCCGGGCCGCTTCATCCCATGATGCCGCTGAATCAAGATAAGACTAGTAACGGCAAGTAAATTGACAAAATCGACGCCCACAACAACTTGTGTTCTACTCGTGCATAGAAACTACGCATAGACCTAGCTCATGATGCCACTGTTTGGGATCGTAGCAGAAATTAAAAAATTTCTACGCATCACCAAGATCAATCTATGGAGTCAACTAGCAACGAGAGAGAGAGAGGAGTGCATCTACATACCCTTGTAGATCGCGAGCGGAAGCGTTCAAGAGAACGGGGTTGATGGAGTCGTACTCGTCGTGATCCAAATCACCGATGATCCTAGCGCCGAACGGACGGCACCTCCGCGTTCAACACACGTACGGAGCGGAGACGTCTCCTCCTTCTTGATCCAGCAAGGGGGAAGGAGAAGTTGATGGAGATCCAGCAGCACGGCGGCGTGGTGGTGGAAGCAGCGGGATTCCAGCAGGGCTTCGCCAAGCGCTACTTGAGGAGGAAGAGGTGTCACGGGAGGGAGAGGGAGGCGCCAGGGCTTAGGGTGTGGCCTCCCTCCCTCCCCTCCACTATATATAGTGGCTAGGGGGGGCGCATGCCCCCCTTGGAGATCCCATCTAGAGGGGGGGTGGCGGCCCCTCGGGGGGCAACGGCCCCCTTAGGGTTTCCAACCAAGGGGCGCATGCCCCCTCGGGGGCAACGGCCCCCTAGGGTTTCCAACCCTAGGTGCCTTGGGCCATTGGGTGGGGCACCAGCCCACCAGGGGCTGGTTCCCACGCCACTTCAGCCCATGGGGCCTTCCGGGATAGGTGGCCCCACCCGGTGGACCCCCGGGACCCTTCCGGTGGTCCCGGTACAATACCGGTGACCCCCGAAACACTCCCGGTGGCCGAAACTGGACTTCCTATATAAATCTTTACCTCCGGACCATTTCGGAACTCCTCGTGACGTCAGCGATCTCATCCGGGACTCCGAACAACTTTCGGTTAACCGCATACTAATATCTCTACAACTCTAGCGTCACCGAACCTTAAGTGTGTAGACCCTACGGGTTCGGGAGACATGCAGACATGACCGAGACGACTCTCCGGTCAATAACCAACAGCGGGATCTGGATACCCATGTTGGCTCCCACATGTTCCATGATGATCCCATCGGATGAACCACGATGTCGAGGATTCAATCAATCCCGTATACAATTCCCTTTGTCAATCGGTACGTTACTTGCCCGAGATTCGATCGTCGGTATCCCAATACCTTGTTCAATCTCGTTACCGGCAAGTCACTTTACTCGTATCGTAACGCATGATCCCGTGGCTAACTCCTTAGTCACATTGAGCTCATTATGATGATGAATTACCGAGTGGGCCCAGAGATACCTCTCCGTCATACGGAGTGACAAATCCCAGTCTCGATTCGTGCAACCCAACAGACACTTTCAGAGATACCTGTAGTGCACCTTTATAGTCACCCAGTTACGTTGTGACGTTTGGTATACCCAAAGCACTCCTACGGTATCTGGGAGTTGCACGATCTCATGGTCTAAGGAAATGATACTTGACATTAGAAAAGCTTTAGCAAACGAACTACACGATCTAGAGCTATGCTTAGGATTGGGTCTTGTCCATCACATCATTCTCCTAATGATGTGATCCCGTTGTCAATGACGTCCAATGTCCATGGTCAGGAAACCGTAACCATCTATTGATCAACGAGCTAGTCAACTAGAGGCTCACTAGGGGCATGTTATGGTCTATGTGTTCACACATGTATTACGATTTCCGGATAACACAATTATAGCATGAACAATAGATAATTATCATGAACAAGGAAATATAATAATAACCATTTTATTATTGCCTCTAGGGCATATTTCCAACATATACGAGATATGGTGATTATACGGTCACTGGCTCAGCATATAGCTCCGTATTTGTCTGGTTGACCAGTCAAACAGTCCGCATGCGCCTCATCAGCTCGTGTTCTTTATCTATCTACGGGGGCCTACCCATCAATGGAGAAAGAAATACTGTAAAAACCAAAATTATGCGTATGTGGGGAATCAAACCACGGACTCGTCACTGCAACGCACCCTCGTCAGCCAAATGAAAATGAAATACTTCGCGTCAGACACTCATGCTCACGCTGTCAAAGCATGCTAATGCATGCACGTCGCCCTCTAAATCAAAGTCCTGCTCATGGCGCAACGCAAACGGCGAGGCCATCACCTACGCGCCCCAGCGGTGCCTGACATTACTGTTTAGACGTTTGATGGAGGCCTACGCGAACGCCGAGCATGTATTCACCTGGCTCAACACCAACGGTCATACTCGGACCGCCTTGCTCATGTATATCGTCCATCACAACGACAATCTATAAAACAGCCTAAGCTATAGAGGGTACTATGGTAGTATGGTACGGAGTATGTACTATCGTGAGCGACCGATCTTAGTGACACTGCACATCGAAACCCCTTCCATCGCTAGCGCGCGCTTCCCGCCTGAAACGGTCACCGTCTCTCCAGAATGTCAATGCCGCATTCACCGGACTTAACTGCAGGTGCAATTGGTGTGTCACTGACATGCGGGCCAGATGCCCGTTGGGCCCACATGTCAGTAACCCAAACGCATCTGCAATTAAGTCACTGAAGCAGTGTCCGCATTCACGCCCGACGAACCTACTCCGGCGCCAGTTGTCCATCCGTCTGCCGCGGCTCATTGCCATTCGCCCGCTATATTAACTTGAGCCCTAGCTCCCAGCCATAGCCAAAGACCCACACTTATTCTCCTCCGGTCCCTTCCTTTTGTCGGCACCACTTCAACCATGGCCTCCTGGTGCTCTGAAGCTCTCTTGGACGTACTATCGCAGGAGCAGACGAGGGACATCGGCGGCTCCGCTCCGGGCGCGCTCCAAAGCTCTCTTCGATGTACTGTCGCAGGAGCAAACGAAGGAGATCGCCGGCACCCCCCCGGCCGCCCTCCGCCGCCACGACCACAAAGCCGGCGCGCGTGCGCGGGCGCAGCCGGCAGCGAGGAAGAGTAGTACACGGTAGGTCGCCGCCGCTCTGGAGGAGGAGGTTATCGAGGCGGATGAGGTGGAGGCAAAGGCAATGGCTGGCTTTCTTGGGTTCATGGCCGGGCATGGTGGTCGGGCGCCGGCGATCGTTTAGATTAGGTTTACAGTAGGTTTTAGTATGGTTTGTGCGAAATATGTAATGAATTTCGTCCAGTTTGTAGGAAAAGTTTTCGATATGTAATGAATTTCATCCAGTTAATTTGAAATTTGCTTTGTTTGCACGAATTTCGTCTGGTTAGTTCATATAGTTGTCGAAAGGTATGCGGGCAGCATCGGATGGCATCCATCAGTGTCCTCGGACAGATGCTGGTGTAAATTTGTGGGCCAGCGCTGGAGATGCCCTAACTATCATGCTATAATCGCTAACAATCCTCCATTAATTGGTAGGGAACAGTTATCCCTCGATCAAAATCAGATCCGCGGTGTTTCACACTCCTCCCACGTAAGAGTGTAAACTCTTGCTTACATAAAAATGGAGCAAGTGGACGGCACTGTAGCACGTCATATCACTCAAACTAGCCCGCCTAACGAGCGGGAAAGCACCGCCCTCGTCATTTTGTTCTGGATTTCTATCGGTCGATCGCGCGAAAATGTTACGCTTCGCAAGTTCTAAAGGAAAAGGCGGCACACTTACGATTCGACGCGTCGCAACCCCGACAGTCAGGCTCGCACGCTGCTCACCAGAGGGGACACGCGTTGTCTTGCAATTTCACTGACATGTGGGACCGTAATTGAATAAACCGTCGATAGCCGAAATCTAATTGCTCGGTGGGCGTCGGCTGAGAAGAGAGAAACGGGGGAGGGAGAAGAGATCGCCCGCCCGCCGCGCACGGACTCCAAGAAATATATGGTGTAATGTGAGATGGGCCATGCTGGAGTCCGGACCGCTTCCGGAGCCCGCTCTCACCGCCCTGGCCCCTCAAGACGCCAGCTGCCCACCGCATGCATGCATAGCAAGTAGTACTCCTTATGTGGAGGAGAGAGAGGCATTGACAAAGTCAAGGAGTGGGCTCTGCAAGAGCCCGTCTCTACACGTGCTCCTAGGTATAAAAAAATAATTCTAAAAAGGCATAAAAAACAATTGTGTCTTAAAAAAGAAAGGTAAAAAACATTTGAGAGGAAATAAATAGAGAGAAAGTGAGAAAAAGCTGTAACCTGGGCATTACATGAGGAAGGAGGGAGTGGTGCACATGCCAAGTTCACTGGGCTGCCGTGTTTCACACTCCTCCGTCATAACAGTGGAGACAATAGCTTTCATCAAAAATAAACAATGAATACTCGTTGCTCGTCCTCTATATCGGAAAGAATACTTTCATTCGCCGACATGTGGGACGTCGACCATCCTGGTCCACCTGCCATGCAGAAAATTATCCTGGTCTACCCCGGTCGTATCGCAGGCCCAACCTTTCCCACTGTAAGTTGTTCGGACGAAGGAACCATCATGACTTCGTTGAATTCCGCTTCTTCAAGAAAACTTACTGTACCCGCAATACTGCTACCACACGCGAAGATTGGACGGCACTGTACCACGTCATATCACTAAAACCCACTAGGCCAAACTAGCCCGCCTAGGTCATCTATTTTGGAACGGAGGGAGTACGTCTCTGCACTGCTATGATTTTGTGTTGCATGTTCTCTGTACTTTTGCTACGATTTTCCTACCCTATGAACCAAATGAGGCCTGAATGTATGTCAACTATTGTCTGATCGATCGCTAAGCCTACAATTTTAGGATCTAGGGCTATTGGTCGATCGACGAGGGATAAGTATAAGCGTACCACGAGCTCAACAGCCCCAACGTTTCTCTTCGGTGAGTGTTTTGCAAGTACTATAGCTCGCACAGTAGCTAGCCTACTAACACCAAGAATCATCAAACAAGCCCTACTGATATGATAAATAGTTCAAACTTACATCTAAGCATGCCAAATGTTACATCAAAAGCTGGTGAGGATACATCTGTTTCCATAACTCGGAGAGGGTTCGCATGATTCATCGCATGATTCACTATCAAACAAAAGTAGCAAGATCCGCCCACACAAGACAGTGCACTAGCCCTAAGATGGTTTGATAACACACATCGTTCTGGTAATTAAACACAGGGCAATGCAAACTACCCTGAAGGATTAGCGTGACCAACTATTTCTTGTCATCGATCTCTCGGGCAATGACCACAGCACGGACAGCGGCATGGGAATCGATTTCTGGGGCGATGTCCACAGGACTGACCGCGACATCGGAATCGATCTCTGGGGCGATGTCCACAGGACGGACAACGGCATCGGAATCGATCTCCGGGGCGATGCCAACAGGACGGGCCACGACATCGGAATCATCAAGGACATCCACCGGCACCTGCACAACCCTAACATATTAGCAAGCACATTGAAAATAATCAAAAACCACAACTATGGTAATAAGCCATTATTTTTTTACCTTGTGCAGCTCACCGGGGGATCTCATCCCTCCGGGGGCCATCTCTTCGTCCTCGATGGGGGCCATCACCTTGCTAGGGGAATACTGCTTCTCAACGGCGACTATCTCCTCAAACTCGGTCTTGAGCTTCACATAGGTGGCAATCAGAGTTCCTGGGGTAGGCACGGTGGGGCCCTTGCTATTCTTCCAACTTTTTTTAAGGAGTTCGTCCGCCAACGTCCTCAACTCTTTGGCCAGTGCTTGTTTCTTGGAGTTCTTCGTCTCCATGGGTTGGCCCGCCAACATGTTCAACTCGTTGGTCGGTGCTCGCTTCCTGGAGATCGCTGTCTCCAGTGGGTTGTCCGCCGGCAACTCTTTGCCTAGTGCTCCAGGATCCATCAATGAACTGACAAACAAAAAGCAATCGAAAGGAAACCACAATCGCAATGAAAACGGGAAAAGAATAGGATGTGAGAATCGGTCGGTGCTTCGCAAAAAGAAGATTCTTGGAATGAAAATATAGCAGCATAACTGATTCACCCACCTTTCCTTCGTCGGTACAGAAGAAAAATGGCAGAAGTGAGTAGCCTGGAGTGAGGTTTTCTTCAAGAAAGGGAAGAAAGGGCTTGAACGAGCGTTCCAGTGAAATGATGGTTGCTTCGTCCAGTCCAACTTGGAGGCCACCTTACCATTGCTGGTAAAGGTGTGGGTTTTGTGATATGACGGGTCATGACGGCCACACCAGGGTGACAGGTGAGTCTCGACTGTAGCACCTCGCTGTGATTTGGTGGATGGCACGCGGGCCCGGATGCTTTGAAATGTCCTGCATGTAGATAGAGCGGCTAGTCATATAGGAGTGCTCAATATTGTGCACCGCGACCAAGGCGGAGAGGAAAATGAGAGAACTACGTAATTAATGCATGAGTTTAATTAGGGTAGTTTTGTAAAGTACGAGATACATTCCTCCAATCGCAAAATGCCTTGGTTCATGAGATTTGAGATTTGAGCCCTATAAACCGGAAGGGAGGGAGTACTGCACACGGTGTAGTCTAGTCACTTGTTGAAATCTCTAGAAAGGCAAATACTCCTTTCCGGTTTACAGGGCTATACTACTCCCTCCGTCTAGGTGTGTAAGTCATCTTACGAAAACCAAATAGTCCCAAAACACTTAGGCGCGGTGCATTAACTTCTACCTTGTTTCTTATTTCTTGACATATCAACCAATAAGAGATGAGAGGTGTGCATGCTTTTAATGACTTGCAATGGCTAGGTCATTGCATGCAATGCTATTAATTAGCAAATAAACATTGGTGACCCCAGGAGGAAACGGTGCTAAGCGTGTGGACCTATGCAGAATGAGTATCAACCAATGGATAATGGAGTTTAATTGTTAAACAATAGCAATTTTGTCTCATGCAAGAGCCTGGCTAGTACTCCAAGGAACTGCACCACGCGAGCGTTCGCAACTGCCACGTTCGGGTTGTGCTTGGCTCTTCGCCTCTTCGAGAAGACGAACAATGATGTTACTCCTACTTCTACAGTATTGAATCCACTGTTGCATGTCCGTCCACCTCGTGCGGGAGGGATAGCGTGTAGCGAAAGCTTCTACTTACTGCTCCTGCCTTTGCGTCTATGATAGGTGGGCTCAACAGGTGGTTGGCCCTCCTGTCATGCAGCCAAAGGCAGGTGCAGTTAAGGCACCGGAGCTCAGTCCACGACGGAGAGGGCGTTGTAGTAATCAAATTTCTCGGTCTTGTATGAGTTGACGCGACACATCAAAGCACTGCACTCGATATAAGTCTTTTTACACATTTCAAATGGGCTACTTCGTATGTAGGAGTAGACATATTCTGCTTCGTATGTAGTCACTTGTTGCAATCTCTAAAAAGACTTATATTTGGAAACGGAGGGAGTACAACGCATGCATGCATGCCGTGACTTCCCTTTTGATACTTGCATGTGTTGATTTGATGCACCTTGCCAAATTTTGACTATAAATTTAACTAACCAAATTTTCATGCATGTCACAAAAAATTATGGGTCTGTTTGGATTGTGACTATGTTTGTCTTATGTTGCCACATTATTTTTCCCACACTTGCCACACTTGCCTAACCTGAGTTGCTCAAATTGTTAGACACACGTTGGCTTGCCTAAGGGAATCTTGCCACAATTTTTGTGTCTATGACATATGGGGTTCACTGCTAATAAAAAAATTCTTGTCTTAGGTGTGGCTAATAAGAAAGACTTATATTTAGGAACGGAGGGAGTAGAAAGTATAAATAATAATGCATGTTGGGGCAACCCACGTTTTCGCTAATTTTAGCCGTGGGCTTGTTCACAATTTTTACGAGGGGGTGGTTGTTCATTTAATGGAGGGACTTGTAGTACCAGACTTGAACGATACAAAGTGCGACCTGGCACACCGTAACACCACTTGGAACAAGCGGGTTGCTATCTCAAAAAACAATCAACAACTAAAAAAACCGCGACCTGGCATGTAGTAGTACACAATTTTAAACGATTGTTTTGATGGAGTGAAAAAGGAAAACTACCCCACTACGTATATATAGGCCGGAGCCTCCGCGCTTGCTTGCTAGGGTTGCTCTATTCACACACTCTCATCCTCTCCAGATCTAAACAAGATAGGGGTAGTAACACTGTCTTTCTCCCTTCAAAAAACACTGGCTTTCTATCCTCACCGCTGGTTACAGATCCGGACGTATCCCCCTCCGCCGGTGAAGGGGAGGAGGGGCAGCATTTAGGCCGTCGTCGACAGCGAGGGAGGAGACCCACTGCCGGCCGCACCGTTATCTCTGGCCGAGCGCCGGCGCGGGAGGTCCTCCGATCCCTTCGTCGTTGCCTGTGGGCGGATCCGGCCTCCCGCCGCCAACCTATCCACATCCCGACGACCTTCAGGTATATCTTCGTTCAAAACCGCCTTAGCTCTACTTCCCCAGCTCGCTACGTCGCTGCATGTGCATCATTTTCTACCTCTCAGCCCCTCTCGATCGGATGGTCCAACGTCACATTTTTTTCTATTGTTAGAGGTAAAGGTACTTCATGGAGTCGAATCTTGTACTCCCTCCGTCCGAAAATACTTGTCATTGAAATGGATGTATCTAGATGTATTTTAGTGCTAGACACATCCATTTTGATGACAAGTAATTCCGGACGGAGGGAGTACTTGGTTAAAACAAGAAATAAAGTGGGGGTGGGGGAATTTATTATGTACATCAGACTTGGTACAAATAGGAAGGAAAGGGGGTGAAAGTAGTACAGACTGGTCATCCAACCGGTCTCTTGGTCGAAAAGGGAAATATAGGGGTAACGCTGTACACAGTGGTATGACCAGGACTAGATTTGCTATCCACACATAGGAGTAGGTGGCTAGAGTGAACAAAAATGGGACCAACCCAGATATGTTTCTTGGATGTTTGTTTCTCGGGGCAACAAACTATGAATCACCACTTTATGCCCCTGTTTACGTACATGGTGCTGGACTGCTGGTGCACCCACTGTCCCATGCCCTTATACCAAATATTTAGGCTCCGTTCGGAATAAAGGGGCAGAAAACATAGGTCTTGATGAAAATAGAGGAATAGGAGAGGAATGTAGGTATAAACTATGGAACAGCGAACCGGAGGAAACTCTCAAGAGAATGTGTTCGGATGGACTACGAAATGTACATATTTGTTTTTTATAGTAGCATGCTTGGCAGTATGAGATGCTATTTGTTTATTCAGCTGCACAATGACTACTCTTGTCCTCACCTCACGTACCACACATAGGTTGATTTTTTTATTCCGGCAACACAGCACAGCAACCTGTCTAACGCATGGCAGCGAGCGCCTGCCTCGGGCTTCCGCCCAAAAAATGATCAGCGTGTGGATGTTTCTAATCCTATGGAATCAGTACTACCAGACCAGCTTTCCTATGAAACACTATTCACCTTTCCCGTGTTCCGAACGGTTGGAAGGGAAATAATACCGTAGGAATTGTGTTCCTACGAAAATCCTGCACCAAACCTGTGAACCGAACGCAGCCTTAGCTGTTCTTAATCTAATGTCCCTGGTAAAAATGAAGCCATGCCACTATTATAAGCCATGACAAGTTTAGCCAAATGTTTTTGCCTGTAATTGTTTGAGACTCTGACTGTTTCCTCTATGCCTTTTTGTGCAAACAGGGATATCCAATTCACCTGGTTGCTGTTGTGACCTTTTGGTGCACTGCACAAAACTCTTCTTAAAAGAAGTGACTTTTGTGCTGTTTAACTGGAATGTCAGAATGGAACAGTTGGTTCATTTTGGTGGAACTGCACAAAGGGAGATCTGTGTTCCAATCCTCATCATCCTCATTGGCGCCATAACCTTCCTTTAGGTAAGAATGATATTTAATGCATGTGTTCATCTCTATTTTCCGACTGCCATGAGAAAATAATGCTGTTTTTTACTAGTACACTTGTACTCCCTCACTAACAAAACCAATTCTGAATTAGAAGGCCAATCATGTACTTGGTTTCACCAACTGGTGAGGAGAAAGAGAAACAGAGCATGAAGAGGAAGAAGAAGAAGAATAAATAGTGCCAAGGCGATCTTGCTGAAGCCAGAGGCCTCAGTCGAGGCCATTCAAGGGCTCCGGCAACGACTACCTTACATGTGAGACGATCCTCCAGGTAGCCCTTCCACTTCTGCTGTCTCACTTAATTAATTAGGAGTACTTAAGTACCACTAATTTATTACTGCCTAATTTTCCTGTTGGAGTTAAACAAATCTTTAGTGTAGGACCCTATGCTGAATCATGTACGTGTGTATGTTTGTCTATGGAGGTGAATCATGTGGTGGAGCAGGGAGGGAATATTATTAGTGTCATGACATAATAGTGCTATTGTTTTGCATGTCAATTTATTGCCATTGGTTCAATGAGGCAATGTTTTGCGTATTGTCCATCATGAATTTGATGCTACTGTTTGAGTAATATGCTAATGTCTTCCTATCCTTTCTCACTAAGCTAATGAAGGTTTCACCTTGTCCCTACTTGTGCAAACAGGGATCATGTTGTGCCAATCATACATTTTAGTGGAACTACACAATACAATACAATGAACTGTATCCCAGCCAGTGCTTTAACTCTGCTGGAAGTTCTTGATAATCTCAGCACTGGTAAACAAGAGTGATTTCAACCATACATTTGAAGTGCACAAAAATATATACTATTGTGTGATTCCAGTGAGTGCTTTATCATCTCTTATGGGACTACATGAATAAGCTTTTTTTTCTCAGGTTGGTACGGGCCTAAGGCCTTCATCCATATTAGTTTGCTGTCATTTCTATTTGTATCGTGCTACTGTCATGAGAAACTCCTTTATCTTTGCACGTTAAAGTTTTGCAACCTATGATAAATGGCAATGCTTTGAGTGTTGAGTTGAGCTAATTGGCACTGATTAAATAAACTAATACCTCTCTTTAAGCAAGACTACTATGTTGCTAACTTTACCCATTAAGATAATGAGGGTGCTTCTATTTGTTAGTGTATGTTTCATCAACTAGTCCCACTATTACAGTAATCTCACTCTCTCAATATATGTGCCAACAGGGATGCTCGATTTTGGTGGAACTGCACAAAAACTTTGGGTGCTTCCTTGCCTCGATAGCTTCCGTCCTTTCCTGTCAGTCGCTAATCTCCGCTTGCTTTCTTCCTTTGCTGTCAGTCGCTTGGCTTATCTCGGCTTCCAGTCAAAGGAAATAGTAATTGATATGCTACCTCACACAGGTTGGTACTGGTCTTTATCCTGATTATTGTGCCTGTCATATGTATTGGTAATTTGGTATTGTGCTACTGTTTGCCGATTTCATAAAGGAGTAATTTGGAGCCTGAACTCGCAGGCAAATCATTACATCGAGTGATTTCAGTAGAACTGCACAAAATGATCAGATGGACAGTTACTTATGCTGTTGCTATGTACTCGAAATTTCACTCAGACAAGCATCGATGTTGACAAGAAGTGCCTATATTCATTCGAGTATCAACCGGCGTCAACCAATTGTCAAACTCCAAGTATTAGGAGAGTGAACGCCAAAAATATTGCTTGGTGCATAACCCAGAAAAACGCAGTCCAGTCTTTGGTCCCAACTTGTGCCTTTATTTATCGGCACATATGGTAGCGAACTATATGGCATGGAGTCTAAAGATTCCAGACAAGTTGGTTGATGCGTATATTCATCTGGCACTTAATCAGTCTGCACGCCAAGGATGCTCCATTTCAGTTGAACTGCACAAAAAAATTGGGTGGTTCATTTTCTCAACCGCCTCCTTTCTCGTCTGCAATGTAGAATTTTGGCGAGATACAGGACCAAGATGAGCTAGTAAACTAGTTGGATGAAAGTAGTGGCCAAGTTGCTCAAACCTCCCTCGGCACGAGGCCACTATTTGAGGATAAACCTACAAGCAAAGTTCAGATTGTCTGTGCTGCCTCTTATGTACTCGAAAGTTTACTCGTAGAAGAACTAATTTTAGCAAGAAGTACCTCCGATTGAACACCATTTACCAGTCTGTACCCTAGGTAATTAAAGTTCGTCCATGGATCATATTGGCTGTGATCTCAATCATTTGGATGCATAAACATACTGAACATGTGTATATCTGAATCTTTTTGTGAATTATGTATGAATATTGTCGTGTGGTCTATCAATCATTTGGATGCATAGATATGCTGAGCTTGTGTATATATGAATCTTTTGAGTTGCTGATAGTGAATGTTGGCTATGAATATGAACGTGTCCTGTGAACCTGAGTTTGATATGAATGTTTACCTTTTCTGTTGTATTTGTGTGTGAACTTGTTAGTATGCCTACTGTGGGGTATAAAACGCAGGTCTCTTATAAAAGTAATGTTGTGTCCAATTTATGTTTTCCCTTCTAACCACATTATATATATTTATATTATTACTATTATCGTATATTTTATAGAGACTTATATATACATTATAAAAACATCCCACGTGTTATTAACTTATAAAAGTAAATGTTTAACGGAAGTTGGCAAGGAAAATCCTGGTTGTTTTTGACTCACACGCAAGGAAAATCCTGGTGATTGCGTACAAAAGCTTGCGAAGATTTTAAGGACCAATTTAATAATAACACGCTCATTTTTATTTTGAGCAATAACTCGCTAATTTCTTAATTATATATATACAGAATGTGCCTCTCCGGTTTATTCCTTGATATTAATTGCTCCTTCTAACATAACATTATATATATAACGAGCCCATCTAATACGTGTATTTCAAGGAAGTGCAAATGGGCTGGGATTTCTTAAAAAATATAAATGGCCCTGATTGACGCGAAATTATTTGTTCACCCAGCCCAGCAAATGGACTGTACATTCTAGAAAACATGGGTTAAATATATGCCACATTTTTGCAGGCTGACATGTGGGCCAATAGGTCGAAGCCTACGCAGGGCGTTGTCAACTTGGTCAACAAATGATTGTGTCATCCACAGCCATTGGATTTATATCCAACGGCCGGCATGCACCTTCAATCTCTCGTCTTCTTCCTCCAGCGTCGCCTGGACCGCCTGGTCCGGCCTCCGGCGGCTAGCGGCTCTACTTAGCACGCATCGCTGCGAAGTGCTACCCCACCACCGGCCAGGCTATCCCTCCACCCCTCGACACCTCCTGTTATTCTCCACAGACTACAGCCCCACGCCGCAACAGAACCAGTTATAACCCTTCTCCTCCTCTCAATCTGCGACTCCACTGCCGCGTTTTCCTATCTCCGAGTCGTTCTCGTCCAGGGCCTCGCCGTCGTCCACCGCCTCGCTGCGTTCGGTGCGGCGTGGTCAACAAACGAGAGTCATCAGAAGAGGACTATACGTGGAGAGCCTGACGGCTGGGACCCATGAGGTCCATGGTCGCACGCAAGGAAAGTTCCTCCTTATTAAGCTGAAAAAAAATGTTTCCTCCACCTGACAGCTGGGACCCACCGGCTGTATCTTCGCACGGAAGGAAGTGCCTCCTTGTTTTGCGAAAAAATTATTCATCCCGTTGACAGCTGGGACCCGTCAGATTTGGTGACTGACTTGTGGGCCTACTAAGCGGACGTGTACGCACGGCTTTGTCAACTTAATCAACAAATGATTCTAGCAGCTGGACCGTTGGATGTTAATCCAACAGCCGTGCTCCTTCTTCAACCTCTGTTCTTGCTCCTGTCTCCCGTGGGCGGCACCGCGGCTGTGCTGCCGCGCACCCGAACCAGTGAAGTTTCCCACTCCTCTCCATATGCGACTCCACTGCCCCGTCTTCCTCATCTCCGGGTCGTTCCAGTCTGGGTGCGCTCGGCACGGTGTGGTCAACGTGGTCAACAACCGAGAGTCATCGGAAGATGACTGTACGTGAGAGGCTGACAGTGGGGACGCACCACGCCCATGGACGCATGCATGCAACGGAACGCGGCGAGGTCAACGTGGTCAAGGAACGACTTCCATCGGAAGTATACTGTACGTGGAGAGTCTCAGCTGGGTCCACGGCCGCAGCAAGTAAGTGCCTCCTTATTACGCGGAAAATAATGATTCCTCCAACTGACAGCAGGGACCCACTGGACGGGCCACCGTATTTTGCGAAAAAACGTTTGCCCCCTGACTGCTGGGACCCACCTTATTACACGGAAAATAATGATTCCTCCACCTGACAGCTGGGACCCAGCGAACGGGCCACCGTATTTCGCAAAAAAAAACATTTCCCCTTGACTGCCGGGACCCACCAGCTACATCTTCGCATGCAAGGAAGTGCGTCCGGGCAAAAAGAAAAACGATTCGCCCCCCTGACTGCTGGGACCCACCAGCTACATCTTCGCAGGCAAGGAAGTGCCTGACAGTCGAGACCCACCTGGTCGAAGCGTACGTAGCGTTGTCATTCTTGTCGCGAACGTGTACGTACATATATACTGGTGGATGTAGAGGCGCGCACGTGTCGTAGTAGAGGCGCATACGTGTCGTAGTAGAGGCGCACACGTAGCATGTACACGTACGTACAGCGGCCAGGGTGCAAGAAAGAAAATACGGCCACGTATGTGTACATACGGGCGGGGTCTCAAACGCCTACTCGCGCATACGTACGGCCAGGGCTCGTGTACATGGCTGGGTCGGAACGGAGAAACAGTGTTGTCGTCGTGTTCATGGGGAGGCAACGGAATGCGTCGTGTTCATCGGGAGGCAACGGAATGCGTCGTGTTCATCGGGAGGCAACGGAACGCGTGGGAGCCAACCGGCTAGGTCGGAACGGAATGCGTGGTCGTGTTCATCGGGAGGGCTTGGACGGAACAGGCGATGGAAACGAGGCCTGGCGTACCGCACAACGGAGGAAATGGACCTCCTACGTTCGGAATGGGGTATTGTTGATCGGGAGGGGTCTGGCGTACCGCAAAACGGAGGAAACGGACCTCCTACAGTTGAAACGGGAGTCCTGTTGATCGGGAGGGGTGTGGCGTACCACAAAACGGACGAAACGGACCTCCTACGGTCGAAACGCGGGTCCTGTTGATCGGGAGGGGTGTGGCGTACCGCAAAACGGACCTCCTACGGTCGAAATGGGGGTCCTGTTCATCAGGAGGGGTGTGGCGTACCGCAAAACGGGACTCCATGGGATACTGTTCATCTCCACCGTCGACCTCCTCCAGCCTCCACGGGCTACCGTCGACCTCCTCCAGCCTCCACGGGCTCCTGTTCATCCAGCCTCCACCGCGCGCTACTCCACCGGCTACTGTTCAACCACCCCTCCACGGGCACCCCTCCACCGTCTACTGTTCATCCAGCCCTGCACACCACGGGGTCCTGTTCAACCACCCCTCCACGGTCACCCCTCCACCGTCTACTGTTCATCCAGCCCTCCACCACACCACGGGGTCCTGTTCATCCAGAGGCAACGCCACCGCTCACTGTTCATCCAAACCCCCCCGCAACGCTCACTGTTCATCCCAGAGGCAGCATCGATCGGCTTTAGTTAGCAACAGTAGCGAAGGAATCGCTCGATCGGGTTCAGTTAACAGCCATCGATCGATCGCTCGGGTTCAGTAACGCGTAGCCTGCAGTGCAATCGCTCGGTTCAGTTAGAGCCCAACGCCTCGCTCGGGTTCAGTTAGAGCCGACGCCTCGCACACATGCGCGTACGTGTACAAGAGAAACGCGCATCGCTCGGCCCCCGACCTCCTACCGTAACCGGGAACTCCCCGAAATTTTCCTTGCCCTCGCTTCTACCATGGTTTTTTCCGTCATGGACGGCCCAAAGAATGTCATGCAGCTGCGTCTCCGGCCCGCCCAGGACGAAAAGCCCATTTTCTGTCATGATTTTTTGTCATAGAAGTAGGAGCCCACCACATCTATGATGATACCGGGTTTTGTAACAATTATCGTCATAGAAGTGTCATATGTATGACAGAAAAAAATTTCGTTCGGCCCAAAATGTCACGGATGTCTAATTACCAGTGGGATCCGGAGGTGATTGCCAACCAGTGGCAATCAGAGTCTTCTTCATCTCTGTACGACCCCAACTACAACTATGGATATCCGCCAGGCTATCCGTGGCAATAAACCAACTTAGGCCAAAAGCCTAAGCTTGGGGGAGTACGTATTTCTCACCGACATTATATTCATGTTCACACACTCATTGCTAGATGTCGGTGCTCATACTTTTTCACTGTAATATCCATGCTAGTTTATTTTCTTTTTACGTTTTTTTCTTGTGTGTTTAATAAACCTTAAGAAAAACTAAAAAAATTTAGTTGTAGCTTTTAGTTAGTTCACTTTTCTTGCTGTAGTAGTAATAATTAAAAGAAAACCCAAAAAGATTTCCTGTTCTTCTTTTGCTTGTTGGGAGCTTTCCCGTGTAAATAGTTTTATTTCTTTTCTTTGGGGGTTGATAGGAGAAGACCATAATTAAATTGTTGAAGTGGCTCTTATATGCATTATTGTTGAATTACCCAAGAGCCCATATTGCCTTGTCTTCTCCTGTTTATTGAATGCACGCAGATTCCAGCTTAGTCCAATGCACGTGCACTCTTATTATTATTCACATCGTTCAGTCGTGCAAGTGAAAGGCAATTATGACGATATATGATGGACTAACTGAGATGAGAGAAGCTGGTATGAACTCGACCTCTCTTGTTTTTGTAAATATGATTAGTTCATCGTTCCTGATTCAGCCTATTATGAATAAACATATTTGCAATGACAATTAGAGATCATAGTTGCTCGTGCCATGCTTGATTAGCTATGAGTTATAATGGTTTACCTTGCGTGCCAACATGCTATTAAAATGGTTGTGATGTGGTATGATGGGGTGGTATCCTCCTTTGAATGATTTAAGTGACTCGACTTGGCACATGTTCACACATGTAGTTGAAACAAATCAACATAGCCTTCACGATATTAATGTTCATGGTGGATTATATCCTACTCATGCTTGCACTTAATGTTTATTAATTTTAATGCATGTTCATGACTGTTGTCGCTCTCTAGTTGGTCGCTTCCCAGTCTTTTGCTAGCCTTCACTTGTACTAAGCGGGAATACTGCTTGTGCATCCAATCCCTTAAACCCCAAAGTTATGCCATATGAGTCCACTATACCTTCCTATATGAGGTATCTACCTGCCGTTCCAAGTAAATTTGTATGTGCCAAACTCTAAACCTTCAAATGAAATTCTGTTTTGTATGCTCGAATAGCTCATGTATCAACTAGGGTTGTCTGTATCTTCCATGCTAGGCGGGTTATTCTCAAGAGGAGTGGACTCCGCTCCTCACTCACGAGAAAATGCCTGGTCACCGGGATGCCCAGTCCCACGCTTTATGCAAACTAAATCAAAATAATTGCAAACAAAACTCCCCCCACTACTGGAATCAGCTAATTTGCCATCTGCCAGATCTTTGCCGTCTGCTAGCTGACGGCAAAGAAGCTCTTTGCCATCAGCTACACATAAACAGACGGCAAAGAAAAGGCTGACGGCAAACACACTCTTTGCCATCTGCCTGGTCTTTGCCGTCTGCCAGCGGACGGCAAATAATCTTTGCCGTCCGCTGGCGGACGGCAAAGAGTGTGGTGGCCCCACCCCCCGCTCGTTTGAAAAAATCCTAACGGCCCACCTCTTTGCCGTCCGCTAGTGGACGGCAAAGAGGCAGAAAGGCGGACGGCAAAGGCTGGCGGACGGCAAAGAGGGCACTTGCCTAACGGCAGGTACCCCCCGCCCGTTACTCACTTCGTCCTCGCCTCGCCCTTCTCCTCCCACCCCGCCGCCGCCCGCCGCGC
>NC_057808.1:271524362-271559123 GCF_018294505.1 Triticum aestivum
GAATTGAAGCATCGATGGCTGAGGCATTCATCACTGAGGAGGCGGCAAACTTCGTGACAGCACACTACGAAGCCAAAAATCGTCATTTGCATAATCCGAAGCCTCGGTACAATGCTGACGACCCTAAAAAGGGTGGATCCAACCTCAGCCTATTCAAAGGGAATCTCGCACCAGCCAGTGTTTCAAATCCAGTATCTTTGGATAACGAACAATGGCGGACCATTTCGTTGTATATCTTCAACAACCTGATAGAAGTGCGGCCGTACATCGAGTAAGTTCTCGGTACATAGTTTCGCAACTTCTATTTCCTTTGAACTGCTCTTATTCCTGGATATTTCATACAGTCGATACGTCGCCTTATTCTCGTATGGAGCGGCGATCCAAAAGGATTCTGTCGAAGAGTATGAGCTTCTCGCAAAGCAAGGTGGCGGCTATCCCGGTTTCATCTCTTGGTTCAAACAAACGGTAATTTCTATTAGACTTGTAGGCTAATTTGTAGGCGGCTATCCCGGTTTCATTCACTAATTTGTGTGTAATGCAACAATCCTTTCATATTAAACTTGTAGGCTAATTCAGAGTCTATGGACGCCGAATTGAGACAAGTCGCTAATGGTTTTGACTATAAGGTCCGTTCATTTGACAAATACGACATCAACGGGTATCGCTTTCGTACCTATGGCAAAGATCTATCTATGGCCGACCGAAAGTCTACAAATTGTTGTGTATCTGCTATCGGCGAAGGAGGTACCGAGTATTATGGGAGAGTTGAAGCAATTTATGAACTTCTATTCTATGGTGAAAACCCACCGAATGTCGTAGTCTTCAAATGTTATTGGTTTCAGCCGAAGGAGACTAGAAGAACTCATGAACATATAGGGCTAGTTGAAATCAACCAAAGCACCCATTTAGATGTTCCTGATGTCTATATTACGGCTCAACAGGCGACCCAAGTATTCTATCTACCGTGGGCCTGCCAAACTAATCCAAATCTGAAAGGTTGGGAAGTCGTTTATGAAGTGCCGCCACGTGCTAGACTATCTCCCCCAAAGGAAGAGGATTATGAACCTCACATTAACCCAGACACATATGAAGGAGAATTCTTCCAAGAGACACGTCTTTCCAAAAAGCGTTTCAAGAACCGCTATACTTCACCCCAAAACATTGAAGTAGACAGTGACAGTGAATCCGACATCACCCCAGAGGAGGAACAAGAAGAGCCGGAACAAGAAGAGGTTACTGCTGCGGATGACCTGTCATTGCTTGACCGATTACGTCAAGGTGGTCTTGCATATGTTGATGCCACTGAACCCTATGAGCCCGTCATTGATTATAGTGATGATGATGATTATGCATTTATTGATGATACTGATCGAGATTATTAGTAGTGTCAGGTATTAAATTTTTTAATGTTGTACTTGATGATGATACACTTAAGTGATACACATATTATTATTCATGTCGGTCTTTTTTTATGTTGTACTAATTTCGTTTACTGTTTGTCATGGCAGGTGTTGAAAGATGGTGGGCGCTGGTCGGGAGCGCGCCAAGGCCCCTTCTTCCTCGGCGCGTGGTCTGAGGTCTTCGATTCCAGACGTACCTCTTCGCCGAGCGTTGCTGGACAGTATGTCCACACCGCCGGGCCCTTCTTCGTCCACCGCGGTGCCCAGCAGGGGACGAGGTAGGAAGAGAGGAGGTGGGGCACGTGGTCGCGGGAGAGGAGGTAGGGTGACTGCTAGGGAGCCTTCCGCGCCGCCACCCCCAGCTGTTTCACCCGAGCACGTGACTGCTAGGGTGGACTCGTCCGAGGAGGAGGCTACACGGACTCCGGTCCACGGGTCTTGGGCCCACGAGCCTCGGGTCGACTGGCCTTCGGCCCACGAGAGTTCGGCCCACGAGACCCCGGAGGAGCACACGTCCGGATGGGGTACCTGGCCGGATCAGCCCGAGGAGCCGAGTGGCCATGCTGATGATGGCGGGGAGCCGACTGATCTTGAGGAGGAGGGTGGCACCGTCTACCAGCGTGGTGCTACACGGCTCCCGTCCGTGCCGGCGACTCGCGAGCAGAGGTGGTTGATCTTCCCTGATGGGGAGAGGTACGTAAGTGCATTTAATATTTTTGTACCTTCTGCATTCACGTTTCTTCAAATAACTAATGCGTTGGCCTTGTCATGCTGCAGGGGTTGGGACCACCATCATAGTGTCCACCGGCCCAACTCCGTCCTTGGAGTTCTTTGCCGGCAAAACTTCCCGGGGTTTGTCACGTTGCCTGGTGAGGGTCGGCTTCCAGAGCTTGGGTTGAGCTGGGAGCACTACGTGGCTGCCCCGGCCCCGTCGGATGTCATTATCGACGGTGTCGTGTGCGACACGAGGGCAGACATGGTGATCAGGACGTTCTGGGTAATTTCTCCTTTACACATTTCAAAATCTTCAACTAGCTAGTTATTAATTGTACTAATCAATATTGTCTCATTTGATTGCAGACATTCTACAGGTGTGAGGAGGGATACGAGGAGGAGTGCGCAAATGTTATCGAGAACGTCTGCAAGCGCCTACTCCAGAACTTACGGCACGAGGCTCGGGTGCAGGCTGTTCGAGACTACTACGCCTTGCGTGGTATCAAGAAGACCAAGCCGGCGTGCCGCGATAAGTTCCTGAGTAAGGAGCAGTACATGAAGGTAATTCTTAAGGCCTTCTACTTAAGTTCCTTCATTTAGTAATTCTTAGCCGTAGCGCTCAAGTTTCTATTTGCTAACTTAGGCGCCTCCGAGATGGTGTGCGGATCGGATGGATTGTTGGGAGGTGTTGGTCGATGAGTGGTGCTCACAATAATGGCTAGCCCTCCACAACCAGGCCAAGGACAAACGTGCCCAAATGGAAGGTGTGCCACACCATCAAGGCAGCTCCAACTTATATCAGTTCGGGCGCAACTGGGTATGTGGTTTGCTTCATGATTCATGCAATTCATTCATCATGCTAGCTTGAGCCCTTTAGTTACTAATTTTCATTGTTTCTCTCTTTCAGGCACGCCACAATAAGGCGGATAAGGTGCCAGAGGTGTACGACCTGTATGCCATGGCCCACACTGGCTCTTACAAGAAAGTCAAGGCTTTCTCTCAGTCTGACCTCGATGATGCAAACAACTTCACCAACATCTCCTCCCACAACAAGCTCGTGAGATATAGAGATGAGGGGAAGGCGAGGAAAGGGGAGGACTTTAACCCGAGCCAGGGTCCCATTGATCCAGAGCTGGTGATGGTATCTGGTGGCGGGAGGTCCCATGGCTCCATAGCCATTGGAGATGGACTTATCCGTTGTCCTAGCACTCTCCCGGAGATCAAGGCGCGCCAGTCGAGCTCCGCTCCTGAGATAAGGCCTCGTGAACGGCCAGTGCAACTCGCCATCAAGGTTAGTGATACGTACTCAGCTATCTTTCTCCATTACATTGTGTGCGCTTCCATCAATGATTACAAATGGTCATGTGAGTGGTGTTGCAGGCTGCTATACAGAGTGAGAGAGATAGAACGGAGAAACTTCTGGCGGAGGCGGCGGAGAGGCAGCGGGAGTTGGAGGAGAGGACGACAAAGATGATGGAGGAGGAGAGGGCACGGAATGACATGCAGGCAAGGGCCATGTACGAGCTCCTTGTGGTAAGTTTCTTCTGCAGATTAGCCAAAACATTCATGTAGTGTTTGTCTCATTACTAACTAGTATGACTGAGTCGTCAAAACCAAATGTGCAGTCTGTGTGCGAGAAGACCGGTCAGACCGCTCCACCGATGCCAGTGATTGCTCCTGGGACCACGGTGAGTTTAATTTGAATGGACATTACTTGCTAGTCTTAACATTTGAGTGTCATAATGCTAACGAGACATTGGAAATGATCTTTGGTGCAGCTTAACTCCAGAAACGCATCGCATGATCCTTCTCCAGCTACCGGCACTAGCCAGCCCGCTCCTACACCTCCCTGATCACGGTAAGTTTCTCTAGTGTTTTGCTTAACAAATGCATAAAGACCTAGACTTAGCTTTATTTCCTCCAATATGCTTACCATAATGACCTAGAGTTAGCTTCTTTTCCTCCAAAATGACTTAATAAGCTTACTGACCTCATAAACCATCCATTTTACCTAAGTTAGCTCTAAAACGATATGTACTTAGCTTACTTATGTAAAAAATTGCATAATTAGCTCATAAACGACCCATTTCACCTAGGTTAACTCATAAACGACCCATTTCACCTAGGTTAGCTCATAAATGACCCATTTCACCTAGGTTAGCTCATAAACGACCCATTTCACCTAGGTTAGCTCATAAATGACCCATTTCACCTAAGTTAGCTCAAAAAGATCCATTTCAACTAAATTAGCTCATAAATGATCCATTTCACCTAAGTTAGCTCAAAAACGATCCATTTCAACTAAATTAGCTCAAAAATGATCCATTTCAACAAAGTTAGCTCAAAAACGATCCATTTCAACTAAGTTAGCTCAAAAACGATCCATTTGACCTAAGTGAGCTAAAAAAGATCCATTTCACCTTAGTTACCTCAAAAACGATCCATTTCAACTAAGTTAGCTCAAAAACGATCCATTTCAACTAGGTTAGCTCCAAAATGACCCATTTCACCTTACTTAGCTCAAAAACGATGCCCTTCACCTTAGTTAGCTCATAAACGACCCATTTCAACTAAGTTAGCTCATAAATAATCCATTTCAACTAAGTTAGCTCATAAACAACCCATTTCAACTTAGTTAGCTCATATATGATCCATTTCACCTAAGTTAGCTCATAAATGACATATACTTCTTGTTCTAGTCTTCTTCTTGTTCTAGTCACCTATTTCTAACTTTCTTATTTACCATTTTGCAGATTTCATTCACTTGATGGAAGCTAGCTTGCTATGATGGAGTGCCTTTGATGAAACTTTGCATTGTATCTAGCTTGCTATCTTCATGACACTTTGCATTGTAATATATATATGGATGGAACAATGTGTATGGATGGAACTTCCTTATGTATGAACAATGTGTATGGATGAAACTGATGTGATATGTGATATGTGCTGGATATGTGATATGTGATATGTGCTGGATATGTGATATGTGATATGTGCTAGATATGTGTTGGATATGTGCTGGATATGAAACTTATATATGTGATATGTGCTGCAAATTGTGGGATTTAATAAAAAACAGAAAAAACAGACAATATGCAGGCTCTTTGCCGTGTGCCACCGACGGCAAAGAGCCTTTGCCGTCTGCCGCGGACGGCAAAGAAGCCACGTGGCAGCCAACTGTGCTTCCTGGGAGCTGACCCATTTGGTCAGTTTGCCTACAGTGGCAGACGGCAAAGACTTTGCCGTCCGTGGCAGACGGCAAAGAACCTGCACTTTGCCATCAGTGGCAGACGGCAAAGAACCTGCCATCTAGTGACGTGTACATGACATCATAAGGCGGACGGCAAAGACCAAAGGCTCTTTGCCGTCTGCGGCGGACGGCAAAGGTCTGCCGTTAGCCACTTAACGGACTGACAGCGCAATTATTGCCGTCCGCCCTCTTTGCCGTCCGCCGCGGACGGCAAAGAGCCTTTGCCGTCCGCCGCCAGGAAGCAGACGGCAAAGCAGCTGTTTACCGTAGCCTTCTTTGCCGGAGCCTTTTGCCGTCCGCGGCTGATGGCAAAGGTCTTTGCCGTCCGCCTTTCGAGCCTTTGCCGTCCGCCATGGCAGACGGCAAAGTAGCTGTTTCCTGTAGTGCCCTGGGACTGTTGTTAGTTGGAGGCACTCGTTGTTTCGAGCAAGCCATGGATTGATGCTTGTTGGTGGAGGGGGAGTATAAACTTTACCATTCTATTTGGGAACCACCTATAATGTGTGTAGCATGGAAGATATTGCCATCTCTTGGTTGTTATGTTGACAATGAAAGTATGCCGCCCAAAATATTATTTATCTCTATTTCAAAATCGAGCTCTGGCACCTCTACAAATCCCTGCTTCCCTCTGCGAAGGGCCTATCTATTTACTTTTATGTTGAGTCATCACCCTCTTATTAAAAAGCACCAGCTGGAGAGCACTGCTGTCATTTGCATTCATTACTATTAATTTATATTGGGTATGACTATGATTGGATCTCTTTTGCCATGAATTACAATGTCTAGTCAGTCCTTGATCTTTAAAGGTGCTCTGCATTTATGTTTTGCGGTCTCAGAAAGGGCTAGCGAGATACCATCCTGTTATATCATATTATGATTGTTTTGAGAAAGTGTTGTCATCCGAGATTTAGCTAGTTGATTATGCCATTGATATGAGTAAACATGAGACCTAAGAGTTGTTGTGAATGTGGTTAGTCATAATCTTTGCTGAAAACTTGAATGTTGGCTTTACATATTTACAACAACAAGAGCAAACAGAGTTTGTAAAAGTTTTTCTTTATCACTTTGAGCTTATCAACTGAATTGCTTGAGGACAAGCAAAGGTTTAAGCTTGGGGGAGTTGATACGTCTCCGTCGTATCTACTTTTCCAAACACTTTTGCCCTTGTTTTGGACTCCAACTCCATATATTCGTGTTCAGGGAGAAAAAAATTAGAGAAAAAGATTCATCACGTTTTACGACATGGAGCCGCCGCCAAGCCCTAAAACCTCTCAGGAGGGCTGATCTGGAGTCCGTTCGGGGCTCCGGAATGGGTACTCCGTCGCCGTCGTCATCATCAACCATCCTCCATCACCAATTTCATGATGCTCACCGCCGTGCGTGAGTAATTCCATCGTAGGCTTGCTGGACGGTGATGGGTTGGATGAGATTTATCATGTAATCGAGTTAGTTTTGTTAGGGTTTGATCCCTAGTATCCACTATGTTCTGAGATTGATGTTGCTATGACTTTGCTATGCTTAATGCTTGTCACTAGGGCCCGAGTGCCATGATTTCAGATCTGAACCTATTATGTTTTCATGAATATATGTGAGTTCTTGATCCTATCTTGCAAGTCTATAGTCACCTACTATGTGTTATGATCCGGCAACCCCGAAGTGACAATAATCGGGATCACTCCCGGTGATGACCGTAGTTTGAGGAGTTCATGTATTCACTATGTGTTAATGCTTTGGTCCGGTACTCTATTAAAAGGAGGCCTTAATATCCCTTAGTTTCCATTAGGACCCCGCTGCCACTACATAATTCTCCATCACTGATCCAATGCCTACGAGCTTTTCACATATTGTTGTTCGCTTATTTACTTTTCTGTTGCTACTGTTACAATCACTACAAAACCCAAAAATATTACTTTTTGCTACCGTTACCGTTACTTCCATATTACTTTGCTACTAAATACTTTGCTGCAGATATTAAGTTATCTAGGTGTGGTTGAATTGACAACTCAACTGCTAATACTTGAGAATATTCTTTGGCTCCCCTTGTGTCGAATCAATAAATTTGGGTTGAATACTCTACCCTCGAAAACAGTTGCGATCCCCTATACTTGTGGGTTATCACTTTCCACTCAAATCATCTTTCCACCAAATCCAATCCTATGAGAGAGAGTTGAGTGTTGGGGAGACTATCATTTGAAGCACAAGAGCAAGGAGTTCATCATCTACACACCATTTGTTACTTCTTGGAGAGTGGTGTCTCCTAGATTGGCTAGGTGTCACTTGGGAGCCTCCGTCAAGATTGTGGAGTTGAACCAAGGAGTTTGTAAGGGCAAGGAGATCGCCTACTTCGTGAAGATCTACCCGAGTGAGGCAAGTCCTTCGTGGGCGACGACCATGGTGGGATAGACAAGGTTGCTTCTTCGTGGACCCTTCGTGGGTGGAGTCCTCCGTGGACTCGCGCAACCGTTACCCTTCATGGGTTGAAGTCTCCATCAACGTGGATGGACGATAGCACCACCTATCGGAACCACGGATAAAAAATCTCCGTGTCTCCAAATTGCGTTTGCACAATCCAATCCCATCCCTTTACATTCTTGCAACTTGCATGCTTTACTTTCCGCTGCTCATATACTCTTGCCATGCTTGCTTGATATGCATTATGAGTGTTTAAACTTGTGCCAAAACTCCATATCAACTTAAGGAAATTAAAAACTGTAACTTTTCTTCTTAGAGTCTATTCATCCCCCTCTAGACACCTCTTCTCGATCCTTTCAATTAGTATCAGAGCTTTGGTCTCCATTGCTTTGGTTTAATCACCATTGGAGGAAGATGGATGTGTCTACATTGGGGAGTCTTAGACATAGAGTGCCTATTCTTGATGGAGAGTTCTTTAATGAGTGGAAAAATGAGATGCCTGAGATTTTCAATGAATATCATTTGAACAAGTACATTACTAGCCCTTGTGCACCTCATGTTGATCCTTTGCATCCTACCCTTGATGAGTCTATTGACATGATCCGCAACCTTAGAACTGTTAATCTTATCACTAGAGGATTGCCTAGAAACTTGATTGGATGTTTGCCTACTCTTGAGTGTGCCTACACTATATGGAGATTTCTTGAGGAAAGATTTCCAAACTATTCCTTGCAAAACTTAGATGAAATTCTCCATAAGTCTATTGCCTTGAGTAAGATGAGTACTAGTGATCCTAAATTTGGTGATTATCTATTTGAGCTTACCAATCTCATGCGTGCCAAAGGAGATGCTGGAATTATTAGCAATATCTTATCCGAAGCTATTAGAATTCACAAAGATGACTATTGTGATGATCATTTATCTAATGAATTACCCTCTCTAGGAATTGATCAAATACAAGACGATGTTGAACATGGATACTATGATGAGGATGATGATAGTGACTATGATCTTGACGATGCGATGAGACACTTTGGTCTTATGGCTAATCTTCACGACTACATGGCTGGAGGAAAGGAATGGGTCCTTGATAGTGGATGTACTGATCATATGACCGGCGACAAGGATATGTTTCATGAGTTTGCTGCAAACGACGGCCCTCGAAAGTATGTCACCTTTGGTGATAACTGAAAGGGTAAGGTGGTTGGCCTCGATAAGGTGGCCATCTCACATGATAGCTCCATACAAAACGTCATGCTCGTTGAATCTCTTGGGTACAATTTACTTTCAGTATCTAGACTTGCCGATTTCGGTTTCAATGTCCTATTCACTGAAGTAGATTGCCAAGTGTTTCGGAGAGACAATCATAAAATGATCTTTACCGGTATACGTAGAGGTGATCTTTACATTGTCGATTTCACTAAAAAGGCTCAACCTAGAACTTGCTTAATTGCTAAATCTTCTAAAGGCTGGCTATGGCATAGAAGGTTAGGTCATGTGGGCATGCGAAATCTTGATAAGCTTATTAAAGGTGATCATATCCTTGGAGTAAAAGATGTTATATTTGACAAGGATTGACTTTGTAGTGCTTGTCAAGCAGGAAAACAAGTTGGAGGGAGTCACCCCGTGAAGAACATCATGACCACGAGAAGACCGCTCGAGCTACTTCACATGGATCTCTTTGGTCCCAATGCTTACAAGAGTCTCGGTGGTAACTCATTTGGTCTAGTCATAGTCGATGATTTTTCAAGATTTACGTGGGTGTTCTTTCTAGATGATAAATCGCAGGTCCAAAAGATCTTCAAAAGCTTCGCTAGGAAGGCCCAAAATCAATTTGAAGTGAAGATCAAGAAGGTTCGGAGCGACAACGGAACGGAGTTCAAGAACGCAAATGTGGATACCTTTCTTGACGAAGAGGGGATTTCACACGAGTTCTCGGCCACGTACACACCTCAACAAAATGGAGTTGTTGAGAGGAAGAACCGGACTCTTATTGAGATGGCAAGAACGATGCTTAATGAGTACAAGACTCCAAAACACTTTTGGGCGGAAGCGGTTGAGACAGCTTGTCATGCAACAAATCGCTTGTATCTTCACAAGCTACTCGGCAAGACGGCATACGAGCTCCTCACCGGTAACAAACCCCAAGTTGGATACTTTTGAGTATTCGGCTCAAAGTGCTACATTCTCGATAAGCATCGTCGTTCTAAATTTGCTCCTAAATCTCATGAAGGTTTCCTACTTGGTTATGGCTCAAACTCTCACACTTACCGCGTCTACAAAAATTTCACCCGAAAGGTTGAAGAGACGGTAGATGTGAAGTTTGATGAATCTAACGGCTCGCAAGTAGAGCAATTGCCAATTGATGTAGGAGACAAAGACCCTTTGGAAGCAATCCAAGACTTGTCTATTGGCAAGGTTCGTCCAACGGAGGTGAAGGAGAGTACCTCGTCTGTCCAAGTGGAAGCTTCTACCTCACGACAAGGTGAACCAAGAGTTGATACGGAAGCATCCACAAGTGGGACACACCAAGACGAAGAAAACGAGGAAGTACACCAAGATGAACATCAACAACCTCCTTCTCCACCATGACAAGAGAACGACAACGTCAACAATGAAGAAGGCCAAGAAGAAGGACAAGATGAAGAAGATGTTCCTCCCCGATCAAAGCAAAAGCTCCCACGAGTTCGAGCAAGAGTCGCCAAAGAACATCCCATCGAGCAAATCTACAATGATATCCAAACCGGGAGAATCACTCACTCTAAGATTCGTTTGGCTAATTTTTGTGAACATTATTCATTCATCTCTAGCATTGAACCTATGAAGGTTGAAGAAGCATTGGAAGATCCGGATTGGATAAATGCTATGCATGAAGAGCTACACAACTTTGAGAGAAATCAAGTGTGGACATTGGTTGAAAAGCCCCACAACAACCACAACATCATCGGTACCAAATGGGTGTTTCTCAACAAGCAAGATGAAGATGGACAAGTAGTTCGCAACAAAGCACGTCTCGTCGCCCAAGGCTACACTCAAGTTGAAGGTATGGACTATGGTGAGACATATGCCCCCGTTGCTAGACTTTAGTCCATTCGCATCTTACTTGCTTATGCTAATCATCATGATATCACCTTGTACCAAATGGACATTAAAAGTGCTTTTCTAAATGGTGAAATTGAGGAAGAAGTTTATGTTAAGCAACCTCCCGGCTTTGTCAATCCTAAGAAACCTAATCATGTTTACAAACTTCACAAAGCTCTTTATGGTCTTAAACAAGCTCCTCGAGCATGGTATAAATGTTTGACCAAGTTCCTTATTCAAAAAGGCTTTGAAATTGGAAAAATAAATTCTACTCTTTTCACTAAAAGGGTTAATGGAGAATTATTCGTGTGCCAAATCTATGTTGATGATATTATATTTGGTTCGACTAACCCTCACTTTAGTGAGAAGTTTGGAAAGCTAATGTTAAAGAAGTTTGAGATGTCTATGATGAGTGAACTCAAATTCTTTCTCGGTTTGTAAATCAAGCAAACTAAGGAAGGTACCTTTGTCTCTCAAACAAAGTACACCAAGGACTTATTCAAGAAGTTCAATATGCAAGAATGCAAAGGTATGACTACACCCATGCCTACTAGTGGACATCTTGATTTGACCAAAGATGGTGAACCAGTTGATCAAAAGGTTTACCGCTCCATGATTGGTTCATTATTATATCTATGTGCCTCTCGTCCCGATATTATGCTAAGTGTGTGCATGTGTGCACGATATCAAGCGCCCCCCAAGGATTGTCATCTTAAGGCTGTGAAAAGGATAGTGAGATACTTAATACACACACCAAATTTTGGCATTTGGTATCCTAAGAGGTCTTCTTTCGATCTTGTTGGTTACTCCGATTCAGACTATGCCGGAGACAAAGTTGATAGAAAGTCCACTTCGGGTACATGTCAATTTCTTGGTAGATCTCTTGTGTCTTGGTCCTCCAAGAAACAAAACTCGATATCCTTATCCACCGCCGAAGCTGAGTACATTGCCGCTGGTTCATGTTGTGCTCAATTACTTTGGATGACCCAAACTCTTAAAGACTATGGGATATATGTGAAACATGTTCCATTGCTTTGTGACAAAGAATGTGCTATCAAGATTGCTCACAATCCCGTGCAACATTCTCGAACTAAGCATATTGAAGTTCGTCATCATTTCATTCGAGATCACGTTGCCAAAGGGGGACATTGATCTTAAGCATGTTCGCACCGATAAGCAATTGGCGGATATATTCACAAAACCCCTTGATGAGAAAGTCTTTTGCCATTTGAGAGGTGAATTGAACATCATTGATGCTTCAAACTTGGAGTAGGAACTCCATTTGGATAGATGCAAGGCACGAGCCTTTGACTAATCCTTGATATTTCTTTCTTGTTGCAACCTATATGTCTTGGATATATTCGCACCCTTGCATGCTATCTAACCCTTGTAGGTACTTGGATGAATCTAAATCTATGAGATTGCAACCCACTCACATCTTGAGCAATTTCTACATCACCAAGTCTCTACACAATGGTGGTTGAAGACAAGGAAGCATGAAACCCTTCAAACATATCCTTTGACAATTCTATTAAGTCTTATGATTGTTGGATACACAGTGCTCTTCCTTGCAAGACTAACCCATGTAGGTAGATGAACTCAAATTCCAAGTGGCGCTTCCAACTCTTGATGAGCTACATCAACCTTGAGCATCCCACACAAGTTCAACTACATGATCAAGATCAACACCACCACCCAAGGTATGTTATTCCATCTTAGAGAAGCTTTGCTCCAAGACATGGGTCAAAGCAACTCAACAAGATGTGAATACATCAAGATGCTTAAACGAAAAATGGTAACCCCATTTTGAGCTTAAACGATGAGTATGACCAATGATCAAGTGACCTCACTTGACCCCTAAGTCAATATACTCTAACAAAGGTGACTTTGTCACCGACCAATTCTAGATGAAGTTCTCTTGTGTTTCTCCGTGCTCTTGCATTTGTCTCATGCATATTTGTTTCCCCTTTCCAAAAAAACTTCATCTAAATCTTTTCTTTTCTTTGTTCATTTGTGTTCTGCATTCCCTGCATCCAATTCATTGCAAATCTTTCAACTAATTCCTTGCAAATCCTTGTGTGATCTTAATTGTCTAGTGAGCTGAGGTGACAAGTGTTTTCACTATGATGAACTTGGTCATGCCAGTTTGTTTTCTTCGGTCCAACCGAATTCTTTCGGTGCCACCGAAGCACACAACTCGGTGATACCAATTTAACTGCAGAAAATACAGTTTGCCACTTGTTCCTGCATTCCTTTTACTCCAGCTCCACTCAATGATTCTTGTCCTCTACCAGCATCACATTCGACTTGCTGCTTTGCTCTGTGACTCAAGGACCAGACCCATTTGAAACAAAAATCCAGAAGAACCCTTCTTGGAAATTGACGTCAAAGGGGGAGAGAGAGATCACATCAAAAGCTTAATCATTTTTATAAGGGGAGAGAATGCTCAGGGGGAGAGTGTAGAAACCCTAGATGCTTGGTATTCAAGAGGAGAGAAGTCACATGTATTTAAGAGGGGAAAACATGTTCATATTTGATTGTTTGCATTAGCTCTGTTTCTTGTCTTTGCTCTGTTTTTCTGTTCCCTATCTTCTCCCAGTATCTCATGCTAAATTCAGGGGGAGCAAGACATCTAAGGGAAGGAAATTCTTGAATTCATTGCACATCTTTACCTTTGGGGACATGTCTATATCCGATAGAGTACTCGGTACTCACTCTCTACATGTCATCCCAGTCTTGGTACTCTTGTGGTTCCTGTTGTTTGCTCTGGCTAGTAGGTGTATCTGTGTTATCTAACCTTGTTTACTCAGGTTCACTCCTTCCTAAGCCAACTCAAGACCACAAGGTAAGTATATGCATCACAGTCATGTGTATGAGGATTTCTTGTTGTTGTACATACTGTTTGCAAGAAGGACTCATGAGCATGAAGGTACATTTCCCATATTTACATCATTTGCTCTGATGCATATAGCCAAGATACATGTAACTCATTGCTTGCTCTGTCATGATTGTGCACTCATATGCTCTTATGTTCCATATTCACATGATTGCATACATGTAGGGGAGCCTATGCATGTTACATGTCCTTGCAAAGCTTTACTTGTTATTCCCTATATCTTTATCTAAAGCTTTGATGTATGTTGTCATCAATTACCAAAAAGTGGGAGATTGAAAGCACAAGTGCTCCCTACGTGGTTTTGGTAATTAATGTCAACATATCTCTTGTTGGACTAATGCTTCTACCTAGTATGTTTCAGATAAGTTCAACAATGAAGTGGCATGGACTAGAGGATGTGGAACCTCTTCAAGTTGCTGAGGACAAAGGATTGGCTCAAGCTCAAAGCTTAGGACTCTACAATTTCTATTTTAGTGATCCAAGATCACATTGAGTCCATAGGAAAGCCAATACTATTAAGAGGGGATGAGGTGTTGCTTAATGGCTTGCTTGCTCAAAGTGCTTAGTGATATGCTCCAAAGCCCTCAACCACTTTCTCCAATCCACATATGTCCCAAAACAAAAGTCAAACTCGGCCCCACCGAATCTTTCTATCCGGCGCCACTGAGTTCTCTTGACATAGCCACTACCAGAAACCCTAATCAATTCGGTCTCACCGATAGGGATCTCAGTATCACCGAAATGGGATTGCAAACTCTCTGTTACCTATTTGCAATAATTTCGGTCTCACCGAAATATGCAATCGGTCCCGCCGAGATTGCAATGCAAACTCTCTGTCACCCTTTCGTAACGTTTCGGTCTAACCGAGATGAGCGAATCGGTCCCACCGAGTTTGCCTGGCCAACTCTCTGTTTGTCTATTACCAAAATCGGTCTCACCGAGTTTGTGTAATCGGTCTCACCGAGATTACGTTATGCCCTAACCCTAACGAAATCGGTCTCACCGACTTGATGTGTCGGTCCCACCGAAAATCCTAACGGTCACATTATGAACTAAACCGGTCTGACCGAGTTTAACAATTCGGTCCCACCGAGTTTGGTAAATTGTGTGTAACGGTTAGATTTTGTGTGGAGGCTATATATACCCCTCCACCCACTCTTCATTCATGGAGAGAGCCATCAGAACATGCCTACACTTCCAACATACATTTTCTGAGAGAGAACCACCTACACTTGTGTTGAGGTCAAGATATTCCATTCCAACCACATAAATCTTGATCTCTAGCCTTCCCCAAGTTGCTTTCCACTCAAATCATCTTTCCACCAAATCCAATCCGATGAGAGAGAGTTGAGTGTTGGGGAGACTATCATTTGAAGCACAAGAGCAAGGAGTTCATCATCAACACACCATTTGTTACTTCTTGGAGAGTGGTGTCTCCTAGATTGGCTAGGTGTCACTTGGGAGCCTCCGTCAAGATTGTGGAGTTGAACCAAGGAGTTTCTAAGGGCAAGGAGATCGCCTACTTCGTGAAGATCTACCCGAGTGAGGCAAGTCCTTCATGGGCGACGGCCATGGTGGGATAGACATGGTTGCTTCTTCGTGGACCCTTCGTGGGTGGAGTCCTCCGTGGACTCGCGCAACCGTTACCCTTCGTGGGTTGAAGTCTCCATCAACGTGGATGTACGATAGCACCACCTATCGGAACCACGGATAAAAAATCTCCGTGTCTCCAAATTGCGTTTGCACAATCCAATCCCATCCCTTTACATTCTTGCAACTTGCATGCTTTACTTTCCGCCGCTCATATACTCTTGCCATGCTTGCTTGATATGCATTGTGAGTGTTTAAACTTGTGCCAAAATTCCACATCAACTTAAGGAAATTAAAACTGCAACTTTTCTTCTTAGAGTCTATTCACCCCCCTCTAGACACCTCTTCTCGATCCTTTCGGGGTTAGGAGGGGTGTAGCTGGTTCTCTGTCCAACTGGGTAGGGGTACAATTTGCGTGAGTCTCGGTTATGTGTGGTAGGGCTGGTTCTTGGGCAAGTACAACCGTGGTTCTATCTGCATTGACAGGTAGCACGATCTTTTCTGAAGACCGTGTTTTTACTCCCACAGATACTGCCATCACCCCTCCAATTGAAATGGCTGATAAACAAGAAAAGTAATTGAATGTACATACATTGTAAGATAGACAGGTGCAATGGATAGTAGGGAAGAAAACAGGGCATGAAATAATTCACATTGATGTTGTCTAACCAAACAGAATAGCAGGACATAATTTCACATATATGATGGCTAATTAAACAGGATAGCATGACACAATTTCACATGTATGATGGCTAACTAAACAGGATAGAATGGCATACTTCAAAATATGATGACTATGTAAACATGATGACATGATATAACTATACGATATGTCTATTAAAGTGGTTGGCTTGCCATAAATCACAAATATGTTCTCGATGGAAACATGATGGCATGATATAATTCACGGATAGAATGACATAATTCAAAATATGATGACTATGTAAACAGGATGAGATGATATAATTATATTATGTCTTTAGAAAATGGGTTGGCATGCCATAATTCAGATACATGCTGTCTATGTAAACATCATGGCATGATATAATTCAAATATATGATTTATATACTAAGCAAGTGAGCATAGGGCAATCGCATATATGATGTGTCCACTAAGGAGATGGCATTCAATATTGTGTATATGATGTAAAAACTAAGCATTGCAATACAACATATGCATGATATGAGTAATATAACCCTACCAAGTTTGAGCATACACCTCAGGGGGATAATAGGACTGGTCATCTGCCTCTGAGTCCTCCTCTGAAGAGCTATCTGTAACCAGTAAGATATCTGCTTCAGCAGGTAGCATTGTCTGCTCTGAAGACCTTGTTTTCACTCCAGATTTCTCCATCACCAATTCAAATGGCTGATGCACAGGAAGAGCAGTTGAATATACAAACATTGTCGACAAATGCAACGAGAAATACCAAAAAAGGATGGCATGATATAATTCACATATATGACGCTTGGCTATATAGCATGGCATTGAATAATTCACATATATAATGCCTTGCAACAAGATAGCATTGCATAATTCACATATATAATGTCTTGCAACAAGATGGCATTGCATAATTCACATATATGGTAATTAGACACTAAATAGGTGGCATTCACTCAAAACATGTCTAAACCAAGCAAATGACATAGCAATGCAAGATACCATACGCACGATATGAGCAACATAACCCTGCCAAGTTAGAGCATGCACCTCGGGGGGGGGGGGGTAGGACTGGTCATTGCTACCTCTTGAGCACTGCGTTGGTTTTCCTGAAGAGGAAAGGGAGATGCGGCAAAGTAGCATAAGTATTTCCCTCAGTTTTTGAGAAACAAGGTATCAATCCAGTAGGAGGCCACGCACGAGTCCCTCGCACCTACACAAACAAATAATTCCTCGCAACCAACGCGATAAGGGGTTGTCAATCCCTACACGGTCACTTACGAGAGTGAGATCTGATAGATATGATAAGATAATTTTTTTGGTATTTTTGTGATAAAGATGCAAAGTAAAGAAAACAAAATAAAACGGCAAAAGAAATAGCTAAGTGTTGGAAGATTAATATGATGGAAAATAGACCCGGGGGCCATAGGTTTCACTAGTGGCTTCTCTCGAGAGCATAAGTATTTACGGTGGGTGAACAAATTATTGTTGAGCAATTGACAGAATTGATTATAGTTATGAGAATATCTAGGTATGATCATGTATATAGGCATCACGTCCGAGACAAGTAGACCGACTCCTGCCTGCATCTACTACTATTACTCCACACATCGACCGCTATCCAGCATGCATCTAGAGTATTAAGTTCATAACAACAGAGTAATGCTTTAAGCAATATGACATGATGTAGAGGGATAAACTCATGCAATATGATATAAACCCCATCTTGTTATCCTCGATGGCAACAATACAATACGTGCCTTGCTGCCCCTACTGTCACTAGGAAAGGACACCGCAAGATTGAACACAAAGCTAAGCACTTCTCCCATTGCAAGAAAGATCAATCTAGTAGGCCAAACCAAACTGATAATTCGAAGAGACTTGCAAAGATAACCAATCATACATAAAAGAATTCAGAAGATTCAAATATTGTTCATAGATAAACTTGATCATCAACCCACAATTCATCGGTCTCAACAAACACACCGCAAAAGAAGATTACATCGAATAGATCTCCACGAGAGAGGGGGAGAACATTGTATTGAGATCCAAAAAGAGAGAGGAAGCCATCTAGCTAAAAACTATGGACCCGAAGGTCTGAGGTAAACTACTCACACATCATCGGAGAGGCTATGGTGTTGATATAGAAGCCCTCCGTGATCGATGCCCCCTCCGGCGGAGCTCCGTTACAGGCCCCAAGATGGGATCTCACGGGTACAGAAGGTTGCAGCGGTGGAATTAGGTTTTTGGCTCCGTATCTGGTAGTTTGGGGGTACGTAGGTATATATAGGAGGAAGGAGTACGTCGGTGGAGCAACGTGGGGCCCACAAGTGTGGAGGGCGCGCCCAGGGGGGTAGGCGCGCCCCCTACCTCGTGGCTTCCTGTTAGCTTTCTTGACGTAGGGTCCAAGTCCTCTGGATCACGTTCGTTCCGAAAATCACGTTCCCGAAGGTTTCATTCAGTTTGGACTCCGTTTGATATTCTTTTTCTACTTAACTCTGAAATAGGCAAAAAACAACAATTTTGGGCTGGGCCTCCGGTTAATAGGTTAGTCCCAAAAATAATATAAAAGTGTATAATAAAGCCCAATAATGTCCAAAACAGAAGATAATATAGCATGGAGCAATCAAAATTATAGATACGTTGGAGACGTATCAAGCATCCCCAAGCTTAATTCCTGCTCGTCCTCGAGTAGGTAAATGATAAAAACAGAATTTTTGATGTGGAATGCTACTTGGCATAATTTCAATGTAATTCTTCTTAATTGTGGTATGAATATTCAGATCCGAAAGATTCAAGATAAAAGTTCAATATTGACATAAAAATATTAATACTTCAAGCATACTAACTAAGCAATTATGTCCTCTCAAAATAACATGGCCAAAGAAACTTCATCCCTACAAAATCATATAGTTTAGTCATGCTCCATTTTCGTCACACAAGAATGTTGTCATCATGCACAACCCCGATGACAAGCCAAGGAATTGTTTCATAGTTTAGTAATCTCAAACTTTTTCAACCTTCACGCAATACATGAGCGTGAGCCATGGATATAGCACTATGGGTGGAATAGAATATGATGATGGGGGTTATGTGGAGAAGACAAAAAAGGAGAAAGTCTCACATCAATGAGGCTAATCAATGAGCTATGGAGATGCCCATCGATTGATGTTAATGCAAGGAGTAGGGATTGCCATGCAACGGATGCATTAGAGCTATAAATATATGAAAGCTCAACAAAAGAAACTAAGTGGGTGTGCATCCAACTTGCTTGCTCACGAAGACCTAGGGCACTTGAGGAGGCCCATTGTTGGAATATACAAGCCAAGTTCTATAATGAAAAATTCCCACTAGTATATGAAAGTGACAAAACAAGAGACTCTCTATCATGAATATTATGGTGCTACTTTGAAGCACAAGTGTGGTAAAAGGATAGTAACATTGTCCCTTCTCTCTTTTTCTCTCATTTTTTTGGGCCTTCTCTTTTTTGATGGCCTTTCTCTCTTTTTTTATCTTTTTATTCCTCACTTGGGACAATGCTCTAGAAAATGATAATCATCACACTTCTATTTATTTACAACTCAATGATTACAACTCGATACTAGAACAGAGTATGACTCTATATGAATGCCACCGGCGGTGTACCGGGATATGCAATGAACCAAGAGTGACATGTATGAAAGAATTATGAAAGGTGGCTTTGCCACAAATACTATGTCAACTACATGACCATGCAAAGCAATATGACAATGATGAACGTGTCATGATAAACGGAACGTATATATCTCGGAATGACTATGGAAATGCCATAATAGGTAGGTATGGTGGCTGTTTTGAGGAAGATATAAGGAGGTTTATGTGTGAAAGAGCGTATCATATCACGGGGTTTGGATGCACCAGTGAAGTTTGCACCAACTCTCAATGTGAGAAAGGGCAATGCACGGTACCGAAGAGGCTAGCAATGATGGAAAGGTGAGAACGCGTATAATCCATGGACTCAACATTAGTCATAAAGAACTCACATACTTATTGCAAAAATCTACAAGTCATCAAAAACCAAGCACTACGCGCATGCTCCTAGGGGGATATATTGGTAGGAAAAGACCATCGCTCTTCCCCGACCGCCACTCATAAGGAGGACAATCAAAGAACACCTCATGTTTCAAATTTGTTACATAACGTTTACCATACGTGCATGCTACGGGACTTGCAAACTTCAACACAAGTATTTCTCAAATTCACAACTACTCAACTAGCACAACTTTCATATCACTACCTCCATGTCTCAAAACAATCATCAAGCATCAAACTTCTCTTAGTATTCAACACACTCATAAGAAAAAATTTACTAATCTTGAATACCTAGCATATTAGGATTATTTAAGCAAATTACCATGCTATTTAAGACTCTCAAAATAATCTAAGTGAAGCATGAGATATAAATAGTTTCTATAAAACAAATCCACCACCGTGCTCTAAAAGATATAAGTGAAGTGCTGGAGCAAAAACTATATAACTCAAAAGATATAAGTGAAGCACATAGAGTATTCTAATAATTTCCGAATCATGTGTGTCTCTCTCAAAAGGTGTGTACAGCAAGGATGAATGTGGTAAACTAAAAAATAAAGACTCAAATAATACAAGACGCTCCAAGCAAAACACATATCATGTGGTGAATAAAAATATAGCTCCAAGTAAAGTTACCGATGGAAGTAGACGAAAGAGGGGATGCCTTCCGGGGCATCCCCAAGCTTTGGCTTTTAGGTGTCCTTAGATTATCTTGGGGGTGCCATGGGCATCCCCAAGCTTAGGCTCTTGCCACTCCTTGTTCCATAATCCATCAAATCTTTCACCCAAAACTTGAAAACTTCACAACACAAAACTCAGCAGAAAATCTCATGAGCTCCGTTAGCGAAAGAAAACAAAAGACCAATTCAAGGTACTGTAATGAACTCATTCTTTATTTATATTGGTGTTGAACCTACTGTATTCCAACTTCTCTATGGTTTACGAACTATTTTACTAGCCATAGATTCATAAAAATAAGCAAACAACACACGAAAAACAGAATCTGTCAAAAACAGAACAGTCTGTAGTAATCTGTAACTAACGCAAACTTATGGAACTCCAAAAAATCAGCCAACTAGGACGACCTAGACAATTTGTTTATTGATCAGCAGCAATTGGAATCAATATTTTATCACGTTCTGGTGATTTTTAACAATTATTTTCGTGAACAGAAAGTTTCTGGAATTTTCTGCAAGATCAAATAACTATCATCCAAGAAGATCCTATAGGTTTAACTTGGCAAAAACACTAATTAAAACATAAAAACACATCTAACCAGAGGCTAGAACAAATATTTATTCCTAAACAGAAGCAAAAAGCAAAAAACTAAAAATAAAATTGGGTTGCCTCCCAACAAGCGCTATCGTTTAACGCCTCTAGGTAGGCATAAAAGCAAGGATAGATCTAGGTAGTGCCATAGTAATAGGATAGATCATTAAAACTCATTTCATATTCTCTACGTTCAGCAGCAAGTTTCCTTTGAGGCAAGCAAAAGTAATCAAAAGGGCTAAATTTAATGGGAAAAAAGTCCCCAAGATCAATTTTAGGAGGTATAGGTTCCTCCTTCGGCCCTTCGTATTGCACAACAATTTCATCATTATAAGCATTATTTTAACAGAACTTTGTGAGCCTATATTTGAGAGAATATCCTAGCTCATTATTTCGAATAGCAAAATCATCATTAAGTTCAGAAATTCTATCAACTAGAATATTGGTAGGAACCTTTTTTCTAAGGTTTTCATTAAAGGCAACATAATCTAGAGATTGAAAACACATTATTTCCTCTTGATCAAATAGGATAGTTTCTATGGGAGGACGTCCAGCGTCCACCCTATAATGCGCAAAGATTTCTTTGGCCTCGTTTATAATAAATCTGAATTCATGAGCCAAAAAGATAGTAGCGGCACGCTTAACAGAAGAATGCTCAATGTTAGAAAATTCTAGAAAAATCCTCTGTATGCAGGGATGCATGTGCATAAATTGTCTTTCAAGTTCAACTACAAGAATGGCGATAGCGTCTGCAAGACTACTAGTTCTATGCAGAATAGAACTACCCATAGAGGGCAAAGCACCGGCACAAGTAAAGAAATCTTGGATAACTCCTTTTCCAATAATGTTACCACTACCAATTCGGAATTTGTTTGTATGTAAGATAGGGGGTTCTTTAGCAGGAGCATCAGAATTGTCCATAACATTATTATTGTCCATATCAACAATAATTTCCCCAATTTCAGACATAACGGCAGAAGGAGCAAGGGAAAAAGGCGAGAGGATGGCGAACGGAAAAGAGAGGGCGAATAAAACGGCAAGGGTGAAGTGGGGGAGAGGAAAACGAGAGGCAAATGGCAAATAATGTAATGCGGGAGATAAGGGTTTGTGATGGGTACTTGGTGTGTTGACTTTTACGTAGACCTCCCCGGCAACGGCGCCAGAAATCCTTCTTGCTACCTCTTGAGCACTGCGTTGGTTTTCCCTTGAAGAGGAAAGGGTGATGCAGCAAAGTAGCGTAAGTATTTCCCTCAGTTTTTGAGAACCAAGGTATCAATCCAGTAGGAGGCCACGCACGAGTCACTCGCACCTACACAAACAAATAATTCCTCGCAACCAACGCGATAAGGGGTTGTTAATCCCTACACGGTCACTTACAAGAGTGAGATCTGATAGATATGATAAGATAATATTTTTGGTATTTTTGTGATAAAGATGCAAAGTAAAGAAAACAAAATAAAACGGCAAAAGAAATAGCTAAGTGTTGGAAGATTAATATGATGGAAAATAGACCCGGGGGCCATAGGTTTCACTAGTGGCTTCTCTCGAGAGCATAAGTATTTACGGTGGGTGAACAAATTACTGTTGAGCAATTGACAGAATTGATTATAGTTATGAGAATATCTAGGTATGATCATGTATATAGGCATCACGTCCGAGACAAGTAGACCGACTCCTGCCTGCATCTACTACTATTACTCCACACATCGACCGCTATCCAGCATGCATCTAGAGTATTAAGTTCATAACAACAGAGTAATGCTTTAAGCAATATGACATGATGTAGAGGGATAAACTCATGCAATATGATATAAACCCCATCTTGTTATCCTCGATGGCAACAATACAATACGTGCCTTGCTGCCCCTACTGTCACTAGGAAAGGACACCGCAAGATTGAACACAAAGCTAAGCACTTCTCCCATTGCAAGAAAGATCAATCTAGTAGGCCAAACCAAACTGATAATTCGAAGAGACTTGCAAAGATAACCAATCATACATAAAAGAATTCAGAAGATTCAAATATTGTTCATAGATAAACTTGATCATCAACCCACAATTCATCGGTCTCAACAAACACACCGCAAAAGAAGATTACATCGAATAGATCTCCACGAGAGAGGGGGAGAACATTGTATTGAGATCCAAAAAGAGAGAGGAAGCCATCTAGCTAAAAACTATGGACCCGAAGGTCTGAGGTAAACTACTCACACATCATCGGAGAGGCTATGGTGTTGATATAGAAGCCCTCCGTGATCGATGCCCCCTCCGGCGGAGCTCCGTTACAGGCCCCAAGATGGGATCTCACGGGTACAGAAGGTTGCAGTGGTGGAATTAGGTTTTTGGCTCCGTATCTGGTAGTTTGGGGGTACGTAGGTATATATAGGAGGAAGGAGTACGTCGGTGGAGCAACGTGGGGCCCACGAGTGTGGAGGGCGCGCCCAGGGGGGTAGGCGCGCCCCCTACCTCGTGGCTTCCTGTTAGCTTTCTTGACGTAGGGTCCAAGTCCTCTGGATCACGTTCGTTCCGAAAATCACGTTCCCGAAGGTTTCATTCAGTTTGGACTCCGTTTGATATTCTTTTTCTACTTAACTCTGAAATAGGCAAAAAACAACAATTTTGGGCTGGGCCTCCGGTTAATAGGTTAGTCCCAAAAATAATATAAAAGTGTATAATAAAGCCCAATAATGTCCAAAACAGAAGATAATATAGCATGGAGCAATCAAAAATTATAGATACGTTGGAGACGTATCAGTCATGTGTCTCTGAATCCTCCTCTGAGGAGCTATCTGTAACCAGCAAGACATGCGCTTCGTCAGATAGCATTGTCTGCTCTGAAGACCTTGTTTCCACTCCAGATTTTCCATGACTGTGCCGAATGGCTGATGCACAGGAAGAGTAATTGAATGTACTAAAATTGTTGACAAATCTAACACGTAATTGTCGGTGTGGAACGACACCTATGGGATCATAAACTACGGTTGCCGGGGCACAGGGTTGCGAGAAGAGCAGGATTAGTAACCAGCACGAGGATCGTTTACCCAGGTTCGGGCCGCGAGGATGCGTAAAACCCTAGTCCTGCTTTTGTGGGTGTATTTCAGAGAGTTCTTGTGCTCTCGAACTAGCTATGGTGAGTGCGTGGTTCGAAAGAGCCGAATCCTTCTCCAGTATGCCATGGGCCTCCTTTTATAGGCGAAAGGGGCTGCCACAGTGGCATACAGGAGGTGGAAAGGCGCACAGTGCTATGAGCTTATCGCTCGTATTACAGGACAAGTCGCATTTAATGCACCGCTGAGGTGTCCCCTAGCTTTATCGGGGACGGGGGCAAGGCCCGTCCCGTCCGTCGCCGCTCCTCCTCGCTTCGACACGCGCCCTGGCCAGCGATGCGTGCGGCGTCATGTAGGCAGGCAGGCAGCTGAGGTGGCGCGGTGGTAGGGTCTTCACGAAGATCTGCATGTCGCCACGCAGGCGCTTGATGAGTTGGCCTGGGAGCTGCATGTTGCTACGCAGGTGCCTGCCCAGCTGGTTGGGTTGGCAGCTGCATGCGAACGGCGGTGGAAACTTGGTTGGTGCGGGCCTGACGGTGGCCCCGCTGGCGTCCTCGGTGACGGCCTTGCCGGGTGGCCCGGCAAGGGTCTCGTCGTAGCGCTGTCGTCCCCGGCAAGGATCTTGCCGGGGTCTTGTGGTTCCCCTCGGCAAGGATCTTGCCGAGGATCGCTGTCTTCTAATCCTCATCTGATCTTGAATATTCCTTGTCTTCACAAAGATCTACATGCCACCATAGAGGTGCCTCCCGAGCCCTGGCCCAACGTGATGTTGGAGACCGTGGGCTCAAGGGTGGCTCGCTCTCTTGGTGTGGGGCGAGCTCTTGCCGGGGCTGCTGAGGCTGCCCCTACAAGGGTCTTGCCGGGGGAACCTGCTTTGTCCCTCTGCTCTTTGTGGTCTTGGCCTTGGCGTTGCTCTGGTTATCTTGGGCTTCGGTCTTACCTTGGCTCACCTCCCCTGTTCTGCTTGGTGTGACCGTGGGCGCGGCTCCGACTGCCCGCGCACATGTAAAGGGGTACAAAAGTGCGCCCCACCTTTTGTACACTGACAGGAGCCCCCGGGCCTGAGCCACACATAAGCGCGACACGTTGTTGGGCCAGGCCCAAAACGGTGCGCGGGCAGGCGGGGCGGTTTTTACCACGGTAAAACTTTTCGCGCGCTGCGCTTCCCACCACCCGCGCGCGGCGCGGCGTGGCGTGGAGGGGTGCACGTGACGTGGGCGGCATGCATGGGGCAGTTCCTGCACGCATGCGTCACATCGTGGTAAATGGGCAGCGTGACCCGCACCTTCCCCATAAAAAGGGGAAACCGTGGGCGCACTGTTCCATTTACCTTTCGCGCAATCCAAATCTCGGAAGCCTCCGCTCGTCTTCCTCTTCTTCCCCAAGCTTCTCTCTCGCTCGTCGCCGTTGTGTTCTCGCCGCCCTCTGCCTTGCCCTTCTCTCCCAGCCGCCATGGCGCCGAAATCCGTCAAGGGCAAGGGTGTGGCTAAGAATGCCGGAGCGGCGGAGCCGCCGGAGAGTGCGCTGGCGGTGCAGCGGACGCAGTCCGCCTTCTTCGCCTCGACAGTTGACGTGTTCGAGCTCCGGGAATCCTTCAGGCCCCTGTGGGGGGTGAATACGGGGGGAGAGAAGTCGGGGCATCCAGCCACGCGCGTCATCCCCGCCAACTGCGCTGAGGCTGCCCCAAATCGGTACCCCTTCTTTGTCGACTATTTTTCCTGCGGGCTTTGTCCTCCCGTCTCCGATTGCTTCAGCGACATCATGCACACCTTTGGCTTCCGCCTCTTGGATTTTACCCCAAATGCGGTGGCGTGTATGGCCCTTTTCGCACACCTCTGCGAGGGTTTCACCGGAGTGCACCCCAACACGGCGCACTTCCGCCATTACTTCTTCCCTCATATCCAGACGGGAGGCGCCATTTTGGGTTGCATCGCCTGGATCCCAAGATCCAAGGGAGCGTACCCGGATGGCGCCATGAAGGAGAGGTGGGAAGAATGGCGGGGCCGGTGGTGCTGGGTCGAAGAGAAGGAAGAGGAAGACAGCAGAGGAGGAGGCGGACGACGAGTAAGTATCTGGCTCTTTCCCGTCATCCCTGCCTCCTCAATCCGTGTCATTTGTCTTAACTTGCTTTCATCTTGGCAGGGATGTGGAGATGCTGGCCCAGAGGGTGAAGAGGGCCAAACCCTCGGCGGGCGGCCAGCCCCGGCTGGTACTTCAAGGGCGCCACTGGTGGTGCTGAGTAGCCCGGACAGCAGCCCCGGCCCAGCCCCCAGCGTAAGCTCGCTACCCTCCCCTCGTCGACATGTGCCAGGGGTACGATACTTTTGGTGCTGACATTGCCGGGTATGCAGGAGGAGAGCGGCAGCAGGAGGAGCCACAGAGGGCTACTCCCAACACGCCGCCCCCATCGACCACACTGCCCCGGGGGGCGTCCCTGGTAAGGGCGCCAAGCACCGAGCCCACACACATGGAGGAGGAGGAGAACTTGGGTGCTGGCGGCTTCGCCTAGACGCCAAACGTTGGCGGGGCGGGGACTTCCGTTTCCCAGCCTGGTACTGGTGCTGGTAAGTCGCTCGCCGTTCATCCCTGTTCCTTTTTCTTTCTGGCTCTTGGTCTTAGCCTTGCCTCACTCCCTTCTTTGGTGTCCAGATCCCTCCTCGGTGAACCCAGAGGACGTGGACGCCATCATCGAGGACGTCGCCAAGGCCGCCGAGGCGGACGCCGAGAAGATCGCCGCCGAGGAGGCTGCCAAGGGTGCTGCTGAGGATGCCGCCAAGGGGCCTGCCGGGGAGGCCGGCAAGGCCGCCGCTGAGGAGACCGGCAAGGGGCCTGCCGGGGAGGCCGGCGGGGCCGCTGCCGAGGAGGAGGAGGAGGTGGCTGATGACCAGCCTTCCTCCTCCACTGCTTCCGGCTCCGGCAAGTACCTGAGGGTGGGTGACGACTTGTTCGTCCACCTTCCAGGCGCGTCGAGCACCAGGACACCCGTCGAGGGAGAGGTGTTTGACGATGAAGTGCTTGCCGCCGCTGGGCTTGAGGTCGTCGACGAGCCGAGCATCGGTGGCGACGGCTCCCAGGAGGAGGAGCTGCTCCAGGCCATGGGTGCCGACTTTCGGAGGCTCCAGGCGCTCCATCGTGCCCGCCTGGACAAAGTCAGGTCCAGGACGGCGGTGGTGGTGGAGAAAGCGGAGGCGGACCTCTAGAAGCGCGTCGTCGAGACGCAGGGCTGGTTCCGCCAGGCTCACAAGGAGCTGAAGGCCGCCCAGGGCGAGCTGGCCAAGCGCGACGTGGAGCTCGCCATGAAGCTAGCCGACATCAAGAAGGCCCAGGAGACGGCAGAGGGCTTGGCCGCGGCAGCCGAGGCCGCCCGGACTCAGCACCAGGCCGCACTGAACTCCCAGGAGGAAGACCTCGCTGCGCGTGAGGAGAAGCTTGCCACCATGCTCCGCGGCAAGGATGAAGAGGTGGGGAAGCTTGTCTTGCAGCGGACCCGTGAGCTGGAGCAGAGGCACAAGGAGGAACTCGATGCCCAAGCCCAGGTGCATGCCGACAAGGTGAAGGAGCTGGAAGTGGAGCGGGACGAGCTGAAGGAGCAGGCCATGAAGCTGTCCTAGGAGAAGGACACGCTCAACAGTGCCCTGACGGAGGCGCAGGGCGTGGCCATCAGCAAGGCCGGGGAGCTCTCCGAGGCCAACAAGTCCCTCAAGGACCTCACACTAAAGCTGGAGGGCCTCGAGGGGATGCTCATGGAGGCCAAAGCCCGGGAGGGGACCCTGTCCAAGGAGCTGGAGACCGAGAAGCAGCTGCGGAGGGACGAGGCCGCCGAGCATAAGGATTTCAAGGAGTGTCGGAGTAAATGGCCACGGGTAACCTAACCGACTCCCCCTGGCTCTCTGAAAAATTATCAGGCCGATTGGGCCTTCAAGTATCCAAAACACAGTGCCGCCTTCCCCTGGTCGGCTATCTCACAGGCCGACTACCGGAAGGCGACCCGACCTCCAAAAACCTTCCCGAAGATAACCATAAGATGGTCGACTCCCAGAAGCCGGCCATAAGTAGACCGACTCCCAGAAGCCGGTCACAAGAAGACCGACTCCCGGAAGCCAGCCATAAGTAGACCGACTCCCTGAAGCCGGCCACAAGAAGACCGACTCCCGGAAGCCGGCCAAGACTGCAGCCACATAACGGCGATTAGACGGGGCGTGGCCACAGTACAGCAAGCCACCCCCGAATCCCGGAGCATGCATGGCCACAGTGCGCCGTACGGGTCAGCCATCCCCCGTCCGGCGCGGCACTATTGCCATGTTGACCGTGACGTCACCCACGACATGCGCCAGTACGGCCCGCAGGCGGCGGGCCCCTTCAGCCAGAGAGACGCTCGAAGGCGGCCAGGCCTCCCCTAGTCGGCCTGAGGCGTAGCTGGCTCCCAATAGCCGACTACCTCCCTCCCTCGAAGTATGTGCATCATTAAGGAGACAAGACGAGATGAGGTTACAGTGAGAGCCCGCCAGGCGGCGGCACTGTAGCTATGCTTACCTCGACAAAGCCCTCGTCATCAGGGGTGAGGCAACAGTAACCAGCCGCCGACAAGGCCCCCAGGCGGTGGGGCCAGCCTGTCGACCAAGAGGCCGGCAGCCGGCGGGACCCACCAGTCGGCGGGCCCCAATGGCCGACGAAGAAGCCGGCGAGCGCAGACACTGACGGCTGGGACCCGCACCCAGTCAGATTACCATTGTATCCCTGGGGGGTAGGCCTATATAAACCCCCCAGGGCACCCATGCAATGGGTTGATCTCTAAGATAGTTTTAGCCACCACGTAGAGGGAAGAGGAGAGCTAGCCTTGCCTTTCTTCCTCCTCTAGCCAAACAGCTCAAGGAGCACTTGTAGCTACTTGTGTTGATCTAGTGATCATGCGGAGACCCCGCAGAGCAGGACTAGGGGTGTTATCTCCACGGAGAGCCCCGAACCTGGGTAAGATTCGCCGGCGTGCATGTCTTCGCCTTATCCCGTTTCTAGGCACCGGCGATGTCTTACTAGCTCCCACAATGATAAGTCACCCGTTGGCATATGTCGCACCTACCACCCGACATTTGGCGCCCACCGTGGGGCCAGGTGCACCGTTGTCCGGAGACCTGTTCTGGACGGGAACCCTTTTCCTCCCCCGCGAGCGTAGCCAGCCCGCTACGCCCGATGGCGCTTGCCCTGACGCGCTGCAAGGTGTCAACGACGCCTGCGCGGCGAGCTGCCTCGCCGATCTTCTTGGCGAGGCTCGCATCTCCGACGAGCCTGCGTCCGACACGGGCACAGACTGCCCCGAGAGCCGCCTCGTCAGCCTCCTCGACCAGCTTCATGTCTCTAGCGAGCTTGCTGTGGACTTGGAGTCGGTCGGCTCCACAGACCCGATGCTTGTCGACTCCGACACGACATCGCTTGACGCCTTCCCCACCAACATGGTGATCATCGACGACCCTCGAGCCGACAGTGGCAGCAGCGCTGTCACTGAGGTGCTAGTCATTAGCCACGGCGCCGTCTCGGGCGAGAACGCCCACGACGCCCTACAAGCGGCGCTGCACGACTTGTCCGTCCCCATCCCGGCCGACGCCGACGCCGAGACTCTGGAGGCACGCCGCCTCGCCCTCATCGCGGAGGGCCAGAAGATAGCATCCATGAGACGCCTCACTGAGGCTCACCAGCACGAAGTCGACCGCGCCGCCTTTGGTACGCCGCCTCCTGGCGGGCCGAGCCGAGCCGGCCTCGTCAAGAAGCGCGGCGCGGCCATCGCCAGCATGCTGGGAGCAGACCGCCCAGTCTACGCCACGCCACTCGAGAACCAGCATGCCGCTCAGGTGGCCGTAGACGAGCTGAACGGGCTGGGGGCTGATGAGCTCCCCTACATGACTAGACGCATCCAGCAGCTGATCGACGCGGCCGCAGAACGGCATGAAGCCGGCGCCCGTGTTGAAAGTCCTTCCCCACGCCGAGAGCACGCCACGACATCCCGGACGCCGACTGCAAGCGGCGCCCGCGCAAGAAAAGACAAGGAGCCGGCTGCTAGCCGCAGTCGGACTCGGGTCACCATTGAGCGCGACGCAGAAGGCCGCCCCCGAGTGGTGGAACGACAAGGCAATCCGCCTCCCCCCTGCCTCGTGGGGAGAGATATCCCACCCCGCCGCCTGTCACGCATCCGACTCTCGGCGGACGACTAGGCCACCGCGAAGGAGTCGACGAGAATGATGCCCGCCACCGGATCGACCGCCTAGCGCGATCCCTGGCGCAAGAAGAAGAAGATGATGTCGGCCCGCCTTGCTTTGGCCCCCGCATCCGCGACGAGCCCTTCCCCAAAGGGTTCTCACTCCCAAGAGACACGCCAAAATACAACGGCTCCGTGAAGCCGGAAAATTGGTTGATCGACTACTCTACTGCAGTCAGCATAGCAAACGGCAATAGGCGCGTTGCCGTGAAGTACGTCCCTCTCATGCTTCAAGGCACGGCACGCACCTGGCTGAACAGCTTCAAGCCCTATAGCATCAACAGCTGGCTAGACTTCACGGAAGTCTTCGTCCGCAACTTCACCAGCACATACAAGCGGCCTCCCAAGCCCCGCCAGCTCTCCTTATGCGTCCAAGGGCCCAGCGAATCGACTCGCGACTACCTCACGCGTTGGGCCGAGCTTCGCAACTCCTGCGAGGGGGTGCACGAGGTTCAAGCCATAGAGTACTTCACCGCCGGGTGCTGAGAGGGCACCCTCCTCAAGCACCGACTCCTCTGCGACGAGCCGACTACCCTCGACGAGCTGCTGATCATAGCAGACAAGTACGCCACGGCTGACTCCTCAATGAAGACCGAGCTCCGAGTGGACGCCTCTGGAAAGGTGCTCGCTCCGGCTCCCAAGATGCCGGCTGGTGACTCCAACCGACGCCCCTACCAGAACGACCACAAGTGCAAGGCCCCTATGCCGCCTTCCACCAGTCGACAAGTAGCCACCGTCGAAGACGAACAGCCCGAAGAGCGGCCCGCGCCCAAGAAGAAGGGCGGCAGGCCGGCTTGGCAGCCGGCCTTCTCCTACGAGCACACTCTTGATGCCCCCTGCAAGTTCCACAGCGGCGCGAAGCCGTCCAACCACATGACCCGGAAGTGCCATTGGCTCACGCGGATCTCCAAGGGCAAGGGGCTGCTGCCGCCTACACCTCCTGGCCCGCCGCCTCCAGCCCCTCAGCAGCCGGCTGTTCGACCCGTAGTCGGAGCCATTCAAGATGAGTTCCCGGATGAGCACGCCGCCTACGTCGTCTTCACGAGCCAAATTGAAGACAAGCGCAGTCGGCGCCGACAGCACCAAGAAGTCAATGCGGTCGCCTCCAGCAACCCCGAGTTCATGCATTGGTCTGAGAAGCCTATCAGCTGGAGCCGGGCCGATCACCCAGAGCTGATGCCATCTCCCGGCTCTTATGCACTGGTGTTGGACGCCACCCTCGGGACAGAAAGGCGAGCTGCCCATTTCTCCCGTGTGCTGATTGATGGTGGAAGCAGCATCAACATACTGTACCGCGACACCATGGATAAGTTGAACATCAAGGCGAAGCAACTCATGCCAAGCCGGACTGTGTTCCATGGCATCATACCCGGCTTGTCCTGTTCCCCGATCGGCAAGATCAAGATGGATGTTCTCTTCGGAGACAAGGATCACTTTCGCCGAGAAGCAATCTGGTTTGAAGTAGTGGATCTAGAGAGCCCTTACCACGCCTTGCTTGGCCGACCTGCCCTGGCCAAGTTCATGGCTGTGCCCCACTATGCCTACCTCAAGATGAGGATGCCGAGTTCAAAGGGGATCATCACCATAGCCGGAGACTACAAGAAGTCCACCGAGTGCGCTGCGGCTAGCAGCCGGCTGGCCCAGTCCCTCGTGATTGCTGAAGAGAAGAAGATGCTGGACCGAGTCGTGGCCATGGCCGGCAAGCAGCCGGCCCTGTCCCCCAACCCCAAGGAATATGATGCTCAGGGCTCCTTCCAGCCGTCCAAGGAAACAAACAAGATACCTCTGGACCCGGAGAACCCGGAGAGGTTTGCTGTCATTGGTGCAAACCTGGACAGCAAATAGGAAGGCGAGCTCGTCGACTTCCTCCGTGAGAATCGGGACATCTTTGCATGGTCCCCAAAGGACATGCCGGGTGTTCCGAAGGATTTCGCCGAGCACAAGTTATACGTCCGAGCGGACACAAAACCAGTCAAGCAGCCTCTCCGCCGACTGTCGGAGGAGAAGAGAAGGATCGTAGGAGAAGAGATAGCCCGGCTCCTGGCAGCCGGCTTCATCATGGAGGTGTTTTTTTCCAGAGTGGCTTGCCAACCCGGTCTTGGTGCTGAAGAAGAACAATAAACGACGTATGTGTATAGATTACCCCAGCCTCAACAAAGCCTGCCCCAAAGATCCGTTTGCCCTACCACGGATCGATCAAGTGATTGACTCCACAGCCGGATGCGAGCTGTTGAGTTTCTTGGATGCTTACTCAGGCTACCACCAGATCAAGTTGGACCCAGCCGACCGCCTGAAGACCACCTTCATCACACCATTCGGAGCTTTTTGCTACCTGACTATGACATTCGGCTTGAGAAATGCCGGTGCCACTTTTCAGCGTTGCATGCAGAAATGCCTCCTCAAGCAACTCGGCAGAAATGCCCACGTCTATGTAGACAATATTGTGGTGAAGACGGAGAAGCGCGACACCTTGCTGGAAGACCTCAGAGAAACATTTGCCAACTTGCGCCGATTTCAGATCAAGCTCAACCCTGAGAAATGCGTGTTCGGAGTACCAGCCGGCCAGGTTCTAGGCTTTTTGGTCTCGCGCGACATTGAGTGCAACCCAGTGAAGATCAAGGCCATAGAGAGAATGGAGATTCCTACCAAGCTGCGAGACGTTCAGAAGTTTACCGGGTGCCTGGCCTCCCTAAACCGCTTTATCAGCCGGCTAGGGGAGAAGGCTCTCCCCATCTACCGACTCATGAAGAAGTCCACCCACTTCGAGTGGAACGACCAAGCAGACCAAGCTTTCGACGAGTTGAAGAAGACGCTGACCACACCGCCTGTCCTGGCAGCGCCGACTGAGAAAGAGCCCATGCTCCTTTACATTGCTGCGACTAGCCGAGTGGTCAGTACAGTCATCGTGGTCCAACGCCCAGAAGAAGGCCGAGCTCAGTTAGTCCAGAGGCCGGTATACTATTTGAGCGTAGTACTGTCCACCTCGAAGCAAAACTACCCACATTAGCAGAAGATGTGCTATGGAGTGTACTTCGCCGCCAAGAAGCTGAAGCCCTACTTTCAAGAGCATCCCATCATGGTCGTATGCACTGCCCCGCTTGCCGTGATCATAGGCAGCCGAGATGCATCCGGCCGGGTGGCTAAGTGGGCCATTGCGCTGGCTCCTTACACGATCTTCTACCAGCCCCACACCGCCATCAAGTCCCAAGCACTGGCCGACTTCCTTGTCGACTGGGCCGAGACCCAGTACCTACCGCGGGCTCCCGACTCCACTCATTGGCGGATGCACTTCAACGGATCCAAGATGCGCACCGGCTTGGGAGCCGGCATCGTCCTCACCTCTCCCAAGGGCGACAAGCTCAGATACACATTGCAAATTCATTTTGCCGCCTCCAACAATGTGGCCGAGTACGAGGCGCTCATACACGGGCTCCGGCTAGCCAAAGAACTCGGCATACGCCGGATCCTGTGTTATGGCGACTCGGATTTGGTGGTCCAGCAGTCATCTGGCGACTGGGACGCCAAGGACGCAAACATGGCGAGCAATCGATTCCTCGTCCAGCAAATCAGCAGATACTTTGAAGGGTGCGAGTTCCTCCACGTGCCACGGGCCGACAACGAGCAAGCAGATGCCTTGGCACGGATCGGCTCCACCCGACAAGCTATAACAACCGGCGTCTCTCTCCAACGCCTCTTCAAACCGTCCGTCAAGCCGTCTCCAGAATCGGACTCCATCTTTGTACCGCCTGCCCCTGACGCAGTCAGATCCGACTTGGGGAGCCCAGCAGGCAGCTCGGGGACTTTGACAAGCGGCCCGGGACTGCCGTAGTCGCACCCAGCTCGGGGACTTTAGAACCCGGCCCGGGGACTGCAGCAGTCGGCCCGGGGACTACAACGACACAACAGGCGCTGGCCGACTCCAACTCTTCACCACCCAACCCACCCACCCAGGTCACAGTAGCTGTACTAACAACAGAAGAAGTCACAACTCCATCATGGGCCCAGCCCATCCTCAACTTCCTACTAAACAGAGAGCTGCCGACTGATGAGATCTCGGCAAGACTAGTTCAACGCCGAGCCGGAGCATACGCAATAATAAATAGAGAACTTGTTAAGCGTAGCA
>NC_057808.1:271559588-271591849 GCF_018294505.1 Triticum aestivum
CTGCCCCTGACGCAGTCAGATCCGACTTGGGGAGCCCAGCAGGCAGCTCGGGGACTTTGACAAGCGGCCCGGGACTGCCGTAGTCGCACCCAGCTCGGGGACTTTAGAACCCGGCCCGGGGACTGCAGCAGTCGGCCCGGGGACTACAACGACACAACAGGCGCTGGCCGACTCCAACTCTTCACCACCCACCCCACCCACCCAGGTCACAGTAGCTGTACTAACAACAGAAGAAGTCACAACTCCATCATGGGCCCAGCCCATCCTCAACTTCCTACTAAACAGAGAGCTGCCGACTGATGAGATCTCGGCAAGACTAGTTCAACGCCGAGCCGGAGCATACGCAATAATAAATAGAGAACTTGTTAAGCGTAGCATCACTGGAGTCTTCCAGCGCTGCGTCGAGCCAGAGAAGGGCATAGCAATCCTCAAGGATATCCACCAAGGCGAATGCGGCCACCACGCGGCCTCAAGATCACTTGTCGCCAAAGCTTTCCGCCATGGTTTCTTCTGGCCGACTGCTTTGGAAGACGCCAAGGAATTAGTCAAATGCTGCAAAGGATGCCAAGTCTTCAGCTCCAAGCAACACCTGCCGGCTTTTGCACTCAAGACCATCCCCCTCACCCGGCCCTTTGCCGTTTGGGGGCTGGAGATGGTGGGCCCATTCAAGACAGCCCGCGGCGCGTGACACATCTGCTTGTCGCCGTGGACAAATTCACCAAGTGGATTGAAGCAAAGCCAATCAAGAAGCTGAACGGGCAGACTGCTGTGACATTCATCGCAGATATCACCACTCGGTATGGTATACCACACAGCATCATCACCGACAATGGCACGAACTTTGCCAAGGGAGCACTGGCACGTTTCTGCGCGACACAGGGCATCCGACTGGACTTAGCATCTGTTGCCCACCCGCATTCAAACGGCCAGGTCGAGCGAGCAAACGGCCTCATCCTCTCCGGCATCAAGCCCCGACTGGTCGTACCCCTGGAGCGTTCGACCGGCTGCTGGCTCGATGAGCTGCCGGCTGTCCTCTGGAGTCTGCGTTCTACCCCGAACAAGTCAACCGGCTTCACTCCTTTCTTCCTTGTATATGGTGCCGAGGCTGTCATCCCAACTGACATCGAGTTCGACTCGCCTCGGGTCACCATGTACACGGAGGCGGAGGCCAAGGAAGCGCGAGAAGACAGTGTCGACCTGCTGGAAGAGGGTCGGCTGTTAGCACTCAGCCGGTCTGCCATCTACCAGCAGGGTTTGCGCCGTTACCACAACCGGAAGGTCAAGCGAAGATCCTTCCAAGAAGGCGATCTTGTGCTCCGGCTGATCCAGCGAACAGCTGGCCAGCACAAGCTCTCGGCCCCTTGGGAAGGCCCATTCGTCATCAGCAAGGCCCTAGGCAATGACTCCTACTACCTGATCGACGCACAGAAGCCGAAGGCACGCAAGAGGGATGATTCCGGCAAGGAGTCGGAACGACCATGGAACGCCAATCTCCTGAGAAGATTTTACAGTTAAAAGCAGTATGTATCACGCTACCTTTTTGTATTAAGTACAAGACAACGGCCCCCGAGGCGCACTCGGGGACTACCCTCTTTTATCTATGAATGACGAGTGTCATACCCATGAATGTGCTATTACATTTGATTTTCTATCTGGCACCGGGTTCGACTAGTCGGCCCGGGGACTGGCCGCCTTGAGTTATATTAAAAGTTCTACCTAAAGTCAGACAAGTAGTGTGCCGGCACCCGATCCCTCTCTTATTGAAAGTCGCAGCTCGAAGAACCGACTGTCTGACTGGCAAGAGCCAAAGGCAGGAAAGGATGCCCACACGAAAAATGGCTAAGGACTAACGAACCTATATAACACAAGCCGGCCTCCCACCACACCTACCGGCTGTCAGAACAGTCGGCTGGCCAGCTTCCCAGTCAATTTGCTACAATCCAAGAAAGCCAGAGTACTTGCCCTCCCAACCGGCCAAGCACTTATCCAGCCACAGACTGCAGAGCAGCTGTTCGGCTGGGAAGGCGGCAACCAAGGGAGGGCGGCAAAGGAAACAACCAAAGGATGAAAAGTAAGAACAGTGGGAAGCCAAACACATGCATGATTATATTTACACAAAAGGCCTTCGAAAGGCCGGCACTTAACATAGTTTGAATACACCCCCAGTGGGTCGAACTGTGCAAATTTAACAAAATATTGTTCAAAGAGTAATAAAACAGGAAAGTAAAGGCGGCAAATTAGGCTAAGGGCGCAACAGGCGAGCCGGGCTAGTCGGTGGAGACGGCAGCGCCAGCTGGAGGAGTGGCCGACTGGCGAGTCTCGGCTTGATCATCGCCGGCTGCAGGCGGAGCGCTCGCACGCGCCTTGTTGCTGGAGGCACGGTCAAGCTGAGGCTGGCCGGCTGCTCCACCATCTGGCACGACGTCTTCACCATCCTCCTCCTCCTCCTCCTCGCCCTCGTCGCTGGAGTCGATCTCCTCCGCCGAGTCCTCGCCATCTGCTGGGTTCAGCCCGAACCACTCCTGCGGCTGAGCAACGCTGTTATCATCCACCTCAGGAGCAAAGACGCTGGTGTCGGTGTAGTCGGCGATCGCCGAGGCACGCTGGATGATAGCCGGCCGCGCCGGCTCCAGCTCCATGTCGGCCTCCTGCCGCTAGGTGGCCAGCTGGTCCAAGCTCAGCTCAGGATACCAGGCTTTGATGAACTCCAGCGCCCGCCTGGCGCTAGACCGAGCTGCAGAAGCCTTCCAGGCCTCGAAGCGGCCGGCCGCTACCTCCAGCCAGTCGGCAGTCCGACTGGGGGTGCGGGGAATCACCTCGCCGGGCCAGAGAGCGACCAGCACTTGCGCCCCAACACGTTGAAGCCGGCGGAGCATGCGGTGAGCCGGCTGGAGGCGGGCTTGAATCGCCAGGAGCTGTTCCTCAAGCGACCGGCGAGCGTTCGGCGCGATCTCAGCGCCAGCCTGCCTTTGCGCCTCGCGGTGGGCCTCGACGACCTGGTTGGTGGCAATAGAGTAACCAGGGAAGTACTCTGCACAAGAAAGAAAGAAAGAGAAAGAAGAGAAAAATACAAAGTTAGAGAATGAACCAAACGGCAAGCGGCAAGCAAGGAACGAAGAAGAAGGCGGCCTACCGTCAACCAAGTCCTCGATCTGGCCATAGCCATTGATCAACGACTGCCTCGCCTCAGCCCAGCTTGCCGCCTCGGTCTCGTACTCGGCTTGGAGGGCAGCCTCGCTATCCTGCACCGCCTTCAGGGGCGCTTTGTGACTCTCCTCCTGGTCGGCTAGCTTCTTGACCAGGCGGTCACGCTCCTTAACCAAGGCGTCAAACTCGGCTTCCTTGGCGCGAAGGGCGGTCTGGGTCCCACCCAGCTGCTCCCTCAGGCTGGCATTGGCCTCTGCAGATATGGCAAAGAAGAAAAAAGCAATAAGAAAGAAGTCGTCAGGAAAGATCCGACCCGACTGCTCAGCAGTCGGCCCGAATCTCGGGGACTACACCCAGTGGGTGGGCTGACGTGCCCCCACGTGATATAGAAGATGAAGCACTTACTCCGGCTCTCAGTTAGATCAGCAGTCTTCTGGGTCAGCTCCCGAGCCTGGGAGTTGAAGGCAGCCGCACGGAGGTTGTGGTAGTCCCGCAAGTCGGACAGATAAGCGAATGAGAACAAGATAGCAAACAAAGTCTACCAAGAAGTTCCAAGCTGCCTGCTCAGCAGCCGACTTGGAACTCGGGGACTACACCAAGTGGGTGCGCTGACGCGCCCCCACGGAAGAAACAAAGATCAAGAAGCAAAAAACGGGAAGACTCACCGGAATGGCCGCCCGTGTCGCGAGGAACTCGTCATTATACTGCCTCAGCACTGCGGCCTGGGACTGAAGCCGGTTCCGGACATCTTGCGCCGCCACATTCACCACGGCCGTCCCACCACCCAGCGTCCACCCCGAGCTGGCGCTGGCCATCTCCACGTCCTGGGCCGACGAGCTGGAGCCCGCGGCCTTCTACGGGTCCGGAGACGAAGTTGCCTTCCCCGCGCGCTGGCGCGATGGCGACCGGACCACCAGGTCCGTCCTCACAGCCGGCTCGCCTCCAGCCGATTGTGCAGGCGGCGCGTTAGGCCGGCTGCCTTGAGCCGCCCCAGTCGGCGATGGCGGTGCCGCCTCCCTCTCCTGGACAACGACGTCGTCCTCCTCCCTCTCCATCCCCGGCAGGTCGCCACCGGCTTCCTCCGGCGGGGGCTCCGGGATCTCGGGCGCCACGGCGCGCATGGGGGTGACAAGCAAGGCCCAGGCCGGTGCGGCTGCAGCCTCCGCCTGAGCCTTGGCCGCCGCGTCGGCTTGTGCCTTCGCCGACTCCTCCGCCTCCTCCTGCGTCGCCTTGACGGCAGCCGCCCTCAGCTCTTCCGCCTCCCGCTCCTCCCGCGCCTCCCGTGCATTTCGCTCCGTCCCCGCTTGAAGCTCGGCACGGGGGTCCACGCGGCGGGTGCTCCCGGATCCTCCCGGCGATCCAACCACGGAGGCGGCAGCGACCCGCTCAAGAGAAAGCGGAGCCCTGTTTTTTGAGTCAAGACAAGGATTCAGAAACCGACTAGAAAAGAAGAAGGAATACGCGAGAGAATTGACACTTACGCTGAAACCTTTTGCGGCTGCTTCACCACCTTGCGGAAGCGGGCTGCCTTCGGGTCGCCGCCGCCCCGCCCTTGGGCTTCTTCGGCCGACTGCCGAACAAGCCCGACGCGGCCCGGCGCTTCTGCGCGCCGCCTCGAGCAGGCGGCGTCCGGAGGAACCCGCACCATGGTCGGACGCCGACTGGCGACGCGGGATGATTTCCGCCTTGTCGTCATCCGGCCAGTCGTCGAAGCTGGCTCTGTGACACCCAAGTTTTTTTTTCAAAAGATTTTTTTGTGACTTGAGGGAGGTGATTTAAATTTCTCTTCAAGAGAACTCTCCCTCTCAAATATTTTTTTACGGAAAAAGTTTTATGTGGATTCACCCAAGATCTGTCTTTGATCTTGGAGGTTCTTGCTTTTCTTTTGGACTCAAGACAAAATACTTTTCACTTGGGAAATTAACTTTTGAAAACCTTTTGAATTTGCACTATGGCTTTTGGAAAATCCTTTGCCACTTTCAACACTCTTCCTTGCCATGGCATTAGTGCAAATCCCCTTCCCTAACCACTCCCTCACCTCTAGATCATGTTTTACACCAAATCCAGCAAGTTGAACCTCCCCATGTATGTATTTCCATTCAAATTCTTTTCAAATATATTTCTGCCTTCTTTTCTAGCACTTGGTGATTTTCAAAGGAACTCCTTTTTCTGTTTTGATCTTTTCCCCCAAACCTACTCTCCTCCCTGGTCCTTTGTACCCTCAACCTAGAACCATGAAGATCCACTGGTCTTCAGTTCAAAATTTTCAAACTACACTTGCTGCAAGTTTGGACCAGATTTGCCAAATTTGGTGAAATTCATCCCAAACCTTCTCCAAAAATTCCAAGTAAAATCAGGCAGCCTCTGGGTGCATTGAGTGGTCATCTCACCAAGTTACAGCTCCAGAAAAATTTATCTCAAAGCCAAAACCTTCTGTCGAACACCTGCAGTGCACTGTCTTTGTCACATTCAGTAAGTTCAGAGATTCAGTCAAGTGGCTGCTGTCGTTTTCTTCAGAAGCGGACGTCGATCTCGCCAGTGCCACCCCGCCGCCTTGCTCCTCGTCCCCGCTCTCTTGTTCCTGCACCGCACGAACGCCTGGCGCCTTGCGGGCGTCGGCGACGAGCAGCAGAAGGTGCGCCGCCCCGTGACCGACGCCGCCGACGGCTTTGCGGACGCCAGCAGGAGACACGGCGCCGACAACGCCACCCAGCGCCGCCCAAACCACCGGAGCTCGCCGCATGGCCTTCCACTCCCCCGAACGCGCTGCTGCTCTCGTCGTGAACCGCAGGGCGCGGAGCGCGCTCTCTGCCGCCGTTGAGCCCGTGCGGTCACCTCACCATGGACCGACGCCATTACGCCAAGACCGACCCCGTTTAGCTGCAAAACGAGTCCAGTAACCTCCACTGATGCTGCCCGGCCGCTCAAACCCCCTGCCAATCCACTGCTCCACCGTAATCGCTCGCCGGAGATTCTCCGTTCACGGCCACCCCGTCGATCTGCCTATAAATAGAGGCCCCGAGCTTCAACTCGAGCACCCACCAGCCCTGCACTCCCCCTAGAGCACGCCTAGCCACTGGAAGAGCCCCGAGGAGGTCTCCTTCCTCGACTCCGGCCGCCGCGACCCGCCACGGGATCCAGCCCGATTCGCCCCCGTGTGTGCTCCTCCGCCTCCATTCTCTTACCGGTAGCTTCACCATGCACCCCTCTTTCTGACCCGCACTTCAATTTGAAGCTTGCAGCCCTCCACCGGAGTTCCCCATCCTCACCCGAACCGCCGTCCGCCGGAGAAAGTGTCGCCGTCGACATAGTGCTCCCCGTTGGACGAGTCCACCACCCACCGACGCGGAAGAGGACGCTGAAGCTCTTGGTACCCTCAGTTCCCCCTATCTCGCCGTGGTTCGACGCCGGCGTCCACCGCTGTCTTCGGGCGCCGGCGAGCTTTTCAAACCTGACATGTGGACCCCGCATGTCAGCCTCTGTTCTTTTATTCGTGAACCGTTTTATGTTGGCGCCTTCGGGCAAAATACGTTTCCTCCTTTGCGCTTGCGCATTCCCAGCCGAAGCGTTTTCTGTTTTCTCAGTTCAAACCCTGGAACTTTTCTGTTTCATTACAGATAAGTCCCTGGACAGAAACCTTTATAACTTTTTAATAAAAAGGTATTTTTGAGTGATTCTTTTTCTGACAATCTTCAAATTTTGTCTAGTTGTTTATGGGATTTATTTGAAAAATGTTTGGAAAAGTTTCTGTGTATGTGTTGGTTTTTACGTTAGTACCCGTTTCGTGATTTGCCGTAGGTTCCGGGAGAGGTGACGGAGCCGCGAACTTCGCCGAGCTAGACTCCGACTTCTCCGAACCAGGCAAGCATGTTTTGAACATTTGATATGGCAGATGTTCTACATGTTCACGCGAGAGTTTGTGCGTGGCATATGAGTGTCGGTAAAAACCTCATTGTTTGTAAGGCAACGACCCGGTTGTCCCAAAGTTGCGATGACCTCTGTTGAGAGGTGGTCTAAGCATGTGGTGACATGAAGGGCAGCAAGGTGGTACTGTTGTGGCATACCAGCCTTGCGTCATCCAACTTTCTTCGACGTTAACGTGGTTGGAGCTACGTTATCGATCTTTTTCCGCCTCTTCCAAAGTTGCGATGGTCTCTGATGAGAGATGGCCAAATCATGTGGTGACATGAATGGCAGCAAGGTGGTACTGTTGTAGCATGCCAGCCTTGCGACATCCGACTTTCTCCGACGTTAACGTGGTTGGAGCCACGTTACCGTTCTTTCCCTCTTTCGTGCTACCACATGTCTCATTGCCAGGATGCGGTTTAGTAAGTTGGTAACCTCTTTCCGTGTACACACCAAACAGAGAGGCCGGGATGATGGTACCTTGGCCCAGGATTAAAGCCAGTCATTCGGTCAGGGGGCATGGGTGTTTCCGGTTGGGACCGAGAGGGGGGCACCCCCTTAAAGCGCGCGTATAGAAATTTGATCCCATGCTACGCGAGGTTGTAGCCTCCCCGTCTCAAGATTTTTCTTGAAAGTTGCCGAGGGTGATCCCTGGCTTCGGATGGTTGAATTGGGTGTGTACTGGTTAGACGTGTTTCTTCCAAAACACCGTAGACGGAACTAGTCCCCGTGACTACTGAAATCCGTTGGCTGTGGTGAAGTACAAACTCTGCAGAGTCAATTCTTTCCAAATCATCGTATCCATGATCAAGTAATGAGAACATTATATCCATATCTATCCGTGTGAAGAACTTGTCCCCGGTGAACAAGCTCAAGTGGTAAAATTCCGATTTATTGTTATTCATGTGGATGGACTAACTTTATTTTTGTGTCTCATGCTTGTGATAATTTATGTTCCCGAACTATTGTATTAATGAGATGTGATATAAGCCCTTTATGTGACGTCGCGCAGACGTCCGACTGTGGCGTGTACTCGTTTCTCACTTTCAATATAAGCCCTTCATGTGATGTTGCTCAGACGTCCGACTGCGGCATGCACTGTCTTCACTTTCTGTTATAAGCCCTTTATGTGGTGTCGCCCCGACGCCCGACTGTGGCATTATTATTCTGCATTTACCTCTCGAGGAGTCTTTCAGACACTCGTTTGGCACCCGCATTATTATTCCGCATTTTCCGCTCGAGGAGTCTTTCAGACACTCGTTTGGCACCAGTATTACTATTCTGCAGTTTCCGCTCGAGGCATCATTCAGACCCTCGCTTGGCACCCAGTATTTATTTATGTGTGATCGCACTGGTTAACTTATTCATGTGCTTCATGTTTACTTTTGTTATACCTTATGTCCGAACTGTCTTGCGAGTACTTTCATAGTACTCACCTGGCTTGTTGATTTGGCCAGATGTTGACGAAGGCGATCTCATGGATGAAGAGTTTGATAGCGCGTCCGACGCCTAGAGGAGTCCCAGTCAGTCCTGCGCGATCCCGGATATTGGTCACTTGTATCGTTTACGCTTCCGCCACCCGCAATAAATCTTCTCGAGCCTCACTCAGACGCTCGATGAGTTGTAGTCTTCCGGAGTCATATCACTCGCTTCGCGGTGATATTTTCCACCACCATCATTGTCGTGAGTTAGTAGTTGCCACCCTATCCGCCGTTTTGTTTTAGCGGCGTGCATGAAATAAATTGTTGGGCAGCCTCGGCTCAACCTTGTATTATATTTAGTACTCCTGGTATTGTTCTTCTGTGACCAAGATATTGTCTACCAGTGAGAAGGAATTCTTCCTCGCTGGTCCGTAAAAGGGATCGGTCTCTCAATAATTATTTTATTGAAAAACCGGTCGTGACAAGCTTGGTATCAGAGCCAGGCTGACTGTAGGAAGCCACTAGGTGCGATCGCTAATCGGTTATTAGCGTTTTTGTTTTTCAGCTTTTTGCAATTGTAGCTATTTTCTGTTGGTCATCATAAATTTATGACATGACTACTCAGAATTTTTGCCTACTTTTGTAGATGGCTGGCAGCAGCTGTGAGAATCGAGTGTTCACCAACGTGCCCGAGGGGTTTGTCAAGCTCCTCGTCTCCATCACCAAGCTCGCGATCGGGCTAGCAGCTCGCCCGGAGTTCACGCTCTATCAGCACAAGCTCGGTGACGACGTATCTATGCACCAAGCCGTGGTACAGTTCAGGGGAGGACGTTCTGCTGCTCGTCACTTCCGTTTTACGGGAAGGGCCATGCCTACGGAGAGGCATGCCATGCAGATGGCTGCCCGCGAGGCGATAGCTCGCCTTCGGGACATCCTTCCTACGATGAAGACTCGTCGCTACCGCTACCTCCCATGCCATGTGCCTTACACCAGCCACTATGCGTTCGCCTGCCATCGGGGAGAACGAGATGAAGCCATCGAGATGGTTGTGGAGTATCTCAAGGCTCTGGAGGAGTCTTTCGACAACCTCGTGGATGATCTTGTGGCTGCCCGCATGGACTTAGTCCGGGGCGGTCCTGCCAGCAGGAAGGAGCTTCTCCACACGGCGCCGCCTCTGACATTCGTCTCGTCTTCAGCCTCGTATGCACCGGCCATTTTGGCCACTGCTCGCCGTCTGCCTACCACTGAGGAGTTCGACCGTATCATCGCTCCTACTCCAGTCAGAGCCGCACCGCCTGCCGCACGCGCTCTACCACCAGTCGCCCCCGCACCATCACCGCAGCGCAGCGTCCCGCGCCAGGAGCCAGCTAGAGAGGAGGAGGTTGATTCTCCTGGACCGCTGAGCCTTGCCATCGGCAAGGGGAAGGAAATCTTCACCATCTCCGACTGAGAGCACCGAGTAGCCGCGTGTTATGCCTGCTTGTATGATGTGTTGTTTTATCTGTACGCTAGTTTGTATTGGTGTGTTTGCTGCCTTCTGAGTGGTACGCTAGTTTTTAAAATAACATGTCAGGATATGTACGCACATCCTGAGTGCTGTATCATGTGTTTGCTTTTCGCATGTAAGTTTTATGTTAAGCACTTCTTCTCCGTGAAAAATCATTTGTGTTTCTTTGAAACCTTGAAGCCTTTCTATTGTTTTTGCCTTTGCGAGATTTTTTTGCTACACAATTGTTCTCATGGGTTTGCAAATAATACCCCAGACTGGAAAAATGTCTCGCCCGTGGACTCGCTCCATGCCCAATCAGCCAGAAGAGGTTTACGGGACACAGACCAGCAACAATTTCACTCAGGGTCAGTCCAGCCAACAAGACAGCGAAGTGGCACTGTCACAAGTATGCTGTCTCTTCGAGCAAAGCCAGCAACAGCACCAAGAGATGATGAACCATGTCATCAACATGGGAAACCACCATGAACCCTATCAACCCCATTCCAAGTTGCCTGAAAACTCTATTGGCAGGTGGGAGGACTTTGAAGACGCCTTTCGCAACAACTTCCAAGGTACATACGTATGACCTCTGGATGCCGATGACTTAAGTCACATAGTTCAACAGCCCGGAGAGTCAGCCAGGAAATTCCGGACTAGGTTCCCAACTAAAAAGAACCAGATCGTCGATTGCCTGAATGCCGAAGCCCTAGAAGCCTTTAAGCATAGCATCCGCGATGAATGGCTTGCCCGTCACCTCGGCCAAGAAAAGCCGAAGTCCATGGCAGCCCTCACGGCACTCATGAACCGCTTTTGTGCGGGCGAGGATAGTTGGCTAGCCCATAGCAATAACACTGCAAGCGATGCTGGCACCTCTGAAGCCAAAAATAGCAACGGCAAGCCCCGACGCAATAGGCACAAGCGCCGAAGCAACGGTGGCAATACCGATGACACGGCGGTCAACGCCGGATTCATTGGCTCCAAGTCCGGCCAGTGGAAGAAGCCATAGAAAAGAAACAATCCGGGCTCATCCAGCTTGGACCGCATACTCGATCATCCATGTCAGATCCACGGCACCCCTGATAAACCAGCCAATCATACCAACAGAGACTGTTGGGTTTTTAAACAGGCCGGCAAGTTAAATGCCGTGAATAAGGAGAAGGGGTCGCAAAGCAAGGACGATGACGAGGAGTCCCGTCCGCCGAACACAGGAGGACAGAAGAAGTCCCCCCCCCCCCAAGTCAAAACGGTGAACATGATATACGCTACCCATATCCCCAAGAGGGAGCACAAACGCGCGTTCAGGGACATCTACGCGATGGAGCCAGTCGCCCCAAAGTTCAACCCATGGTCGTCCTGCCCGATCACCTTCGATCGTAGGGACCGTACGACCAGTATCCGTCATGGCGGTTCAGCCGCACTGGTCCTCGACCCAATCATCGATGGATTCCACCTCACGCGAGTCCTCATGGATGGTGGCAGTAGCCTAACCTGCTCTATCAGGATACAATACGCAAAATGGGCATCGATCCCTCAAGGATCAAGCCCACAAATACTACCTTTAAAGGAGTCATACCAGGTGTAAAGGCCCGCTGTACGGGCTCAATCACACTGGAGGTTGTCTTCGGATCCCCGGACAACTTCCGAAGCGAAGAGTTGATCTTCGATATCGTCCCCTTCCGCAGTGGCTATCACGCACTGCTCGGACGAACCGCATTTGCTCGATTCAATGCGGTGCCACACTATGCTTATCTCAAGCTCAAGATGCCCGGACCACGCGGTGTCATAACAGTTAATGGAAACACTGAGCGCTCCCTCCGTACCGAGGAGCCCACCGCTGCCCTAGCAGCAGAAGTACAGAGCGGCCTTTTCAAGCAAAACCTTAATTCGGCAGCCAAGCTCCCGGACACTCTCAAACGAGTCCGGACTACTCTGCAGCAGGACAGTCCAGCTCGTCAAGACCTTGACAAGCAATTTGGCCTCCGTCCCAGTCCCGACCAAACGGCGGCGTTCGTACCGCGTGAACATAACTACGCACTCAAAATACCATGGGCATAGACGGAGGCATAACTAGATTGTGGTCCATAATATGGCTCGACCTCCCTTGGACACACATACTTTCACATTTTCTTTTTCATCCTTTTCAGGTTTCTTTTCCACTGGCCTTTCCTGATGGCCTGATCATCGGTCCTTTCGAAGGATAGATACACCAAGACGGCAAGAAGCATTGACGTATAAGGGAACCTCTAGGTAGTCTTTTTGACGATCACTCTACTTGTTTTCAGGACCCGCACGCAGCTCTCCCTTGGTCGTGGCATGTTAAATAGCCCTGTTGCTTATCGCACTACTTGTACAAATACACTTTGACGTATTAATCAAACTATAATGGAAACAGTTTGTGGCCCAACTTCTGTGGCACTAGCTTACTACTTCATTTTTTCTTGATAATCTTATCAATTGCACCCGTACACTTTGGTACGCTTTAATTCGCCAGGGGCTTCATTGCGCCCCATAATACGGCAACAAAGTCCGAACACTTTTTACGGTATAGTTCGGCACCCCAAATTTAGCATTATATGCATTGGCTCTCAATCATGTCTTTTGTCAATAGTTGGGTTGCCCGGCTCCTGTGCTTACTACCTTACGTTCCACTATATCGGCTAGGGTAGTAAAGGGAGAACTACTGCGATTGTGTCCTGGTTTATCCGGATGAGCACCTCAGTAGAGAAAGCCGAAAACGGACTGTCGTGATGCGGCGTGAGCCGGTCAGCTGTTCGGAGGTTACAAATCTTTTGCGATTTTTTCCGCATTATACGACGAATCGGTCTTTACCAGATCAGATGTTTACGGCACCCTAGTTTGGACTCACGAATACAAGGGGCTGCGCCTAAATTTCTATTGTCAAACTCCTATGGCTAAGTGAGGGTGATAAAGCCACATAGTCCGATTGCCTGGTTCGTTGTGCTAAACACCTCCTTCAAGGACCAAACCTTTGGATCAAGAGTGTTTATTCCATCTCGAACACCCCCGTACTACCTACGTGGGGGCTGAAGCCGATGACTGGCCAACTCTCAGATTTAATAAAAAGGCCGCATAATAAACAAGCATTATATTACATATCAGCTTTGTTTCATACTATAGGACAGGATAAACATGAATGTATTCATTCAAAAATAATTTCCTTAGCACATTGCTCCGCTACAATGCGATATCCCTCCAGGACATCGTCAAAATATCGCTCGGGCATGCGGTGCTCCTTGCCCTCGGACGGTCCCTCGGTCGCGAGCTTGACGGCATTCATCTTTGCCCACTGCACCTTGACACGGGCGAAGGCCATCCGCGCACCTTCGATACAGACCGGCCGCTTGATGGCGTCAAGCCGGGGGCAGGCATTGACCAGCCGCTTCACGAGCCCGAACTAGCTGCTGGGTATGGCTTCGGCAGGCCACAGCCGGACTGTCAAGTCCTTCATGGCCAGTTCGGCCACCCTATGCAGTTCGACCAGCTGTTTTAGCTGATCGCTAAAGGGCACTGGATGTTCTAGCATAAGGTATTGCGACTAGAACAGCTTCTCCGTTGAGCTCTCCAATTCGGCTCGGAAGAATTCCGCAGCGTCAGAAACACTGCGCGGCAGATCCGCAAACGCCCTTGGAGAACTCCAAATCCGGGTTAGTAAGAGATACCTCTTCTTCACATACTTGCTTTGCATAATAAAAGCCTGACCCGTCGCGATTTTCTTGGCCTCTTGGATTTCCTGGAGGGCGCCCTAGGCTTCAACCCGGGCCTCTTGTGCACTTTGGTGGGCCTTTGCAAGCTCGGACTCTTGATCCACAATCTTGCGCTCCAAGGACTCGTATTTCTTCACGACGTCCTGGAGTTCTTGCTGGATCTCCCCGACCCTGGCCTCGTGCTTTTCGCGGACGGATTGTTCTTCCGCCGCTCTCTCCTGGGCTTTTGCTAGCGCGGCCTTGAGGGTCTCCACCTCGGTCGCAGCTCCTACGACATATCATGATACTGTGATCAACATGAAACAATTCATATCTTTCTAGATTTGAATAGGCCATTGCATACCTTGCTTGTCCTCTAGCTGCTTTTTTACACGGCCGAGATCTTCCTCGGTCCGCTCCAGACTCTGCTTCAGTCCGGAGACTTCGGCAGCATGGGAGGTCACAGCCAGCAACGACGCCTGCTTATTCACATAGACATGTATGGTTAGTCTCTTGCGAAAATTATTTGATCCTCTGTCCGGTTTTTTCCGAACACTGGACAGAGTCTCAGGGGCTACTGTCTATACTGTGACATTCTTTCGTAATAATTGCGTTGCTTACCTCAAAGCTTGTTAGAATGCTTGTGCAGGCTTCGGTCAGTCCGCTCTTCGGGGACTGGATCTTCTCAATCACTGTACCCATGAGGGTACGGTGTTCCTCAACAATGGAAGCACTTCGCATCGCTTCCAGTAGAGTATCTGGTGCCTCTGGTTGGACAGAGGTCACCGGCAGAATGGGCACACCTCCTTCTTTTGAAGGAGGCTGCTTGCCAGATTCCGGAACCGTATAGGTCTCCGGGGCCGTATTCGGCTGGGGGGCGAATGGGATATGGCCCCCATCGCCAGTCTCCATGGGGATTTGCTCCCCCATGTGTCCGGCGGACGAGGTTTCACCCTCTGGCGCCGCCCTGACAGCCTCCTCCGTATCTACCTGGCCTGGGATCCTTCGGGACAACACCTCGGTGTCATCGATGGCCCTGGGAGAGGAGGCCGCCGGAGGGGACCCGCTGTCCATCACCTTCGGGTCCAGTGAATTCCCCGAAGATGAGGATCGCTCGAGGTCGGAACGAGCCGGACTGCAAGTGCATGATTCAACGTGTTAAAACTACGAAGTAAAGAGGTTGATATATGAATGCGTCAGGGTCTTTGAGTACTCATGATTCGGCCAGGGGCTTATCTCGGGGGTGCCGCTCTGGGCTGCTATCGATGTCCCACGCGGAGTTATTCGCGAGGGAGACCTTCCCTTTCTTGGACGCATCTGCCTCCAGATTTGTGGAGGCCGCCCTCTTCTTCCTTCCCCCTCAGAGGGAGAGTTGCTTTCCTCCTCCTCCTCGTTGTCCTCGGTGGCGGAGGAGTGAGTCTCGGCGTCTTCGGACGTCACGTCTGAAGCGCCCTTGCTGCGGAGACCACTTCTGGTCTCCTTGGCCTTTTTCTTGGCCTTCTTCTCCGGCGCCTGGTAGGGCGCCGAAACCAGCATCTTCGTCAGAAGTAGGATGGCTGGTTCCTTGGGCAGCGGAGCCGGATGCTGAATCCGCTCCGCCTTCTTTGTCTAGCCCTGAAAAAATAAATAGTAAGGCTTAGGCACCTTCGCTGAAAAAGCAAGTAAAGGATACACCTTGAAATGCGAAAGACTTACCGGACTGGCGGGATGGGCCAGGTCCTGCCCACGGTCCTCGATCGTCTTCGGCCACGTCTCGTCGGCCTTGAAGAGAACCTTCCAGATATCTTCGTGTGTAGTTCCGAAGAACCATTGCAAGGTCTGGTGCTCGGCCGGATCGAACTCACATAGATGGGAAGCCCGGCTCTGGCATGGAAGGATCCGGCGAACTAGCATCACCCGGATCACGTTGACGAGTTTGATGTTCTTGTCAACCATGCTCTGGATGTGCGTCTGCAGCGCTGTCAGCTCATCCGACGAAGCCCAATTCAGGCCCTTCTCTAGCCAGGAGGTGAGCCGCATTGGGGCGCCGGACTTGAATTCGGGAGCCGCGGCCCAGGTGGCGTCGCGGGGCTCCGTGATATAGAACCACAGTTGCTGCCACCCTTTGACGGTCTCCACAAAGGTACCTTTGGGCCATGTGACGTTGGGCATCTTGCTCACCATGGCGCCTCCGCACTTTGCATGTTGACCATCCACCACCTTCGGCTTCACATTGAAAATCTTTAGCCACAGTCTGAAGTGGGGTGGGATGCGGAGGAAGGCCTCGCACACGACAATAAATGCCGAGATGTTGAGGAAAGAATTTGGGGCTAGATCATGGAAATCTAGCCCATAGTAGAACATGAGTCCGTGGATGAAAGGGTGGAGAGGAAACCCTAGCCCACGGACGAAGTGGGGGATGAACACCACCCTCTCATGGGGCTTCGGAGTGGGGATGATTTGTCCCTTGGCCGGAAGCCAGTGGGCGATTTCCTTGGCCAAATACCCCGCCTCTCGGAGCTTCGTGATGTCCTTCTCCTTGACGGAGGAGGTCATCCACTTGCCTTGCGCTCCAGATCCAGACATGGTCGGAGTGCTTTTTTGAGGCGGAAAAGATGAGAACTTGGGCGCTCGAGCTCGAGAATGGGAGGGGCGGAGAGACAGAAGGTGTGGGTGAAAGAAAGGAATCCTTATCTCCTTATAAAGGCAGTGAATATCAAGCGCCTCCCCACTCGCCTTAAAACTCGCCTATTCCCAAGGGCCGTGCAAACGGCACGGTTGGATTACCTACACCCGTATTGATGAGAATTCCGTAATAAAGGGACACGATCTCTGCTGCGACAAGACGTGCCAATGGAAACCGCATCTTGAAGTGTGGAGTGGCAGGCTAAAAAACGGTTCGAAATAATAACCGGGCAGCGATGTGATGTCACGCTACAAAAAGTTGTCAGCAGATTGGACTGGTGAAATATTACACTCTCTGCGGTTGTGTGTGGTATTTGTTTTGCAGAGCCGGACACGTTTCCTGTGTTCGAAGGTTGCTTTGGAGTATTCGGAGGAGGAACCCGCCTTGCAATGCCGAAGATAATTTGCACGCCGGACACGTTGTCATTGAAGCCTGGTTCAGGGGCTACTGAGGGAGTCCTGGATTAAGGGGTCCTCGGGCGTCCGGACTATGTAACGTGGGTCGGACTGATGGGCCGTGAAGATACAAGACAGAATACTCTCTCCCATGTCCGGATGGGACTCTCCTTGGCGTGGATGGCAAGCTTGGCGTTCGGATATGAAGATTCCTTTCCCTGTAACGGACTTTGTACAACCCTAGTCCCCTCCGGTGTCTATATAAACCAGAGGGTTTAGTCCGTAGAGGCAATCATAATCATACATGCTAGACTTCTAGGGTTTTAGCCATTACGATCTCATGGTAGATCAACTCTTGTAATACTCATATTCATCAAGATCAATCAAGCAGGAAGTAGGGTATTACCTCCATAGAGAGGGCCCGAACCTGGGTAAACATCGTATCCCCCGCCTCCTGTTACCATCGACCTAAGATGCACAGTTTGGGACCCCCTACCCGAGATCCGCCGGTTTTGACACCGACACCAGGCCCATCGACAAATGCAGAGCTCAAACGCGCAAAGACAAATAATGATGGCGTTCAAGAGAGTCCATCATGGATAGCTAAGTTGCCTGGTACCTCACTGCTTGTCATATAGTAGGATAAAATAATCGTATTTCACGTTACTACGTGTGCTCAGTGGACAATATATATAACATGTAGAGTAAAAAAGAGATGCAACAAGTGTACAACCTCTATGGCGAAGCCATGTCGATCTCAGCGTGATTGGGTTGGTCGGTGAGGATGCTCCGGCTGACTTGGCTATCACAGGAGGGGAAGAGCATCTTAGGCGTCAGGAGATGGAGCCCAGGGTACTGCTCCGCTGTGATGGAGGGTTTCGTCATTGGTGTAGCTCCGGTGAGTTGTACGAGGCCGAGGCTGAAGCAGGACAAGAGAGACAACGTTAACCTGAGTGGAATTCTAATAGCATCTCCAATAGATGACGTAAAATACATAACCACAAAGTGCTAGATGTAAAATACATCAGCCGCTCATCTCTAAACTTAACTGTCAAAACTGAATTTAACTGTTGAAACTTAACTTAACTGTCGAAACTGAAGTTTGCTGTCGAAACTGAATTTTACTGTCAAAACTGAACGCACTAGTAGCAGAAAAGTAGTAGCAGCAGCGCGTGCGAGAGCCGAGGCAGCTGGTCGTGTAGCAGTTCATCTTCAACCTCCACCCCCATGAGCCGCTAGCCACCACCGGCCAAACCGCCGCCCCCCGCCGCCCGCAGCCGGCGGTGCGCCGCCCCGCCCGCCCCGAAACCACTCCCCACTGCCGGTCTGCCGCCGCCCCGGCCATCCCTCTAGGCCCCCCGTGCCGAGCATTTTCTCCGACGATCCCCACGCCACCACCCCCACCCTGAACCCTAAGACAGATAGTGGGGTACCTCTCCGGCGAGCCCCCCTCCCCGATGCGGCTGGTTCTTCCTTAACTCCGGCGAGCCCCCCCCTGAAAATCGACTGACCCAAAAGTCGATTCAGTCAACTGAAGTGTAGCTAAATCGGAGCAGTATCACAAGCAAGAGCAAGAGCGAGAGCAGCAGCGCGAGCAAGAGCAAGAGCAGACCAGGCAGGGGACCGAGAGCAAGAGCAGAGCAGCAGCGTGAGCGAGATCTAATCAGCAGCAGCTCCTATTGATGTGGACGTCGCCGCCGAGGGAGCGATGTCGTGGAGGAAGTGGGCCGACGACGCCGCCGTGGATGGAGTCGCGCCATGTCGGCTCGGGACCGAGCGCCGGCAGCACCATGAGATCGAATCAAGAAGAAAATGCAGCGATTAGTGTACAACCTCTTTGGTGGCGCCGATTAGGCCTCAGCTTCATCCGAGGAAATGGTGATGATGCTGCTCTTCCGGTGGTGCAGGTGAAGACAGTGGTGTGGGAATGGAGGTAGCGCGAAAGACGAGGGGAACGTCGGGGCAGCTCCTTGGAGGTGGAGGACGGGGTGGATGAACCGGCGGGATGACGAGATCGACGACGGATCCTCATCTAGTACGGTGGATGAGGGACGTCGAGGTGTTGCTGTGGACGATGTCGTCGGGGAAGAGGCTCTGGCTGGGTGGCGGACGGAGGAGGGTGTGGGGCTTCGCGGGTTTTGGCGGCCTCGGTGTACGAATGGGTGGGTTGATGGGATGGGAGTGGGGAACCATGGCTTAGGGACGCGCTTGTCCGAAATGTGGGGTAAGTTACGAAAGTACCCCCACCGATTTGAGCTAGGAGGTTCTTTCGGTTCAGGGGTATCACGGGCATTTCGCTTGTCGGGATTTCGCAGGAGGTGGTAGTTTTCACGCGTTGTAATTTTGGGATAGCAAGGCAGGGGTTGAGATGGAGGGAGTATTCGGAGCACAACGAGACAAAGATATATCTTAAATATTTCGGGGTTACAAGGCGCGGGTTGAAGAGGCGGGAGTTTCACAACACGATGGACAGAGATACTAGCTTGAAATTTCGGCATAACAAGGCGCGGCTTGAAATTTCGGGAGAACAAGCTTAACGTGTACCCAAAAAAAAAGACAATTCACACCTTATCACTAGAGAGAGCCATGTCCCGTTCTACTATATTACTAGAAATGCATTCAAATACAACAAAAAAACTAAAAAAATCAGGACAACAAACATAACGTGTACAGTACCAAAACAATTTGCACTTCCCTCAACAATAAAAAAACAATGTGTGTTGTCTAGCATATGGACTAAATTTGAGTACATTTTCCCTGTTTGAATGGGATTGTACTCGGGTTAGTTATACAACCATCTAAATATTATTTTCACAACACATGACATGAATATAGGAGAAGTAAATTCCTATATAAATATGAACTACATGTACATACGATCTCAAATTCAAATATATGTATCCATTTTATGTTGAATTCAAATCATAGTACATGTATGCTCTAGCTAGATGTTCGGAATCTAAACCATGTATGATACTACATACAATGTGTTTAACATGCACAACACACACACAAACACCATTTTAGACTAGTAAGGTACACGTGCATTGCATGCATGAGATTTGGCAACCAAATTATGAATAAATACCACATTATAGCATCTAAGCTTTGAGTCATATATGCATGGATGTTCGTTTAATTCTTATAGTTCATTTCATTCAAAATCATCTAGTTTTTATAAGAAAGCTAATCTATTTTAAGATTCATGGAATTGTGCGTTGTAAAGCATAGAGTAAAAACAAATAATGGCAAATCATGTAGAAAAAAATTTGGGCAATTCTGATACAGAAGATTCTAGAACAAAGAAGAAGTGCTTGTGTTTTCAGGTTTGTGCATTATGCTTAAGTTCAACCATGGAGTCTTCTAGATTGTACATGTGGCAAAATCTGGTGGAATATAGATGATATCCAACGGCCAGTAGTGCTCAAATTTGCCATCTCTGCACCATCGGATTGGCTTCATCCAACAACCATATTTCAAAGTTAAATTTATCCGTACACTATATAAAAATATAAAATATAATATATATAGGGGTATAGATATAGATATGTGATGCGAAAGCCACCCATCATCTCCAATTAGAATAGTGTGTCCATGCACGGATGCAACGTGGCCAAACGATGTCTGCCATCGGTATCTCAAATTCAAATCAGTCTGACCTTGTCAATGTGTATACAGTACAACATGCTCGTTTCCAAACCACACCGCACATATCTCAGTTATATTCATGCATGCATGGGTTTCAAACATCATGATCTCTTATTCAAATATTTGAATTCAACTTTACATTGATTATGACCTCACCTAGTCTTTTACACCCACCATGGCTTCCTCGCGCTCCAGCGCTCTTCGGGACGGGCGGACGACGGAACACAAGGAGATGGCAGCCATTGCTGCCGACCGGCTGGCCGGCAGGCAGCCGGAGGACGACGACGTCCCAATGGAGAACATGGTAGTCGACGATCCGGCGCCAACCCCCTCCTCCACGCCATCCTCACCGGTGCATTGCACCATGACCATCGGCGAGGCCCGTGCCCAATATATGGACAGGGTGAGGCAGATGCGTGAGGAGCAGTTCCGGGAGGCGCAGGCCGACGCCGCCTACAATCACCATCTCCTCCAGGAGCACCTGCAGGCGGAGGAGCAGATCGCCGTGGAGCGGGTGGAGCAGGAGGCACTGCTCGACTCGTACCGCTCCGCCCGCAAGGGCCGCCACGAGCGCTGGCGGTACCGCATGCGGGTGGCGGAGGCTGCGGCCGCCTACAAAGAGGCTAGCAAAGAGGGCGATGAAGCGGGCGAGGCGCTGTTTGGCGAGACCGAGGACGAGGCAGAGGACAATGCCGGCTCCGACGAGTCCCCGCTCCGCTGGCGTCGACGAGGCACTGCTCCGCCGAGGCCCCACGGCGCCAACAACGAGGCAGAGGACACCGCCGGCTCCGCCGAGGCCCCGCCCCGCCAACAACGAGGCAGAGGACATCGCCGGCTCAGCCGAGGCCCCACCCTGCCGGCAACGTGGGGGAGGATTTCCACCGCTCCGCTGAGGCGCCGCCCGCCGGCAACGAGACAGAGGACATCGCCAGCTCCGCCGAGGCCCCGCTCCGCTGCCAACGAGGCCGCACCACACAAAAAAGAGGAAGAGTAGAACACGGTAGGTCGCCGCCGCTCGGGTCCAAGTAAGGCCACCGCTGCTACCCTCCAGTTGAAGCCAAGCTAGGCGGGTTGACCATTGACGGCCGGTTAGCTTCTTGGCGGCGACGTGGAGTCGGAGAGCTACGCTGGAGAAGAACGCTGCTTCTACTTAACTACTGGTGCAGTTGGCTGACTGACACATGGGCCCAACAGGCCACATGTCAGTTACGCAACTGCACCTGCAGTTAAGTTACTGAAGCTTATGTTCGGCTCAGCGGGACACAGGTGGGTAGCTTTAGTTAATTAATTATACCTCCAGCGCACCCCTTTTTAGTTGAAGAATGTATGAAATGTAATGAAATCCGGCATGTTTATATGAAATCTGACCGTGTATGAATGAATTTATTTCGATTAGTTCGAATTCCTGTATCACTGGCATTGGATGAACATGCAAAACAATACGTACTAGCATTATTCCCAGGGTGATCACCTCGTTTGCAGCAGTTTCACATGTACTCCCTCCGGTCCTTTCTAGTCTGCATACAAGTTTTGTCTGCAGTCAAAGTATCTCTACTTTGACCAATCTTATACAAAAAAGTATGCACTTTCACAATGTGTGAAGTAAAAAGGAACAAAAGGAGTACAAAGAGTTTGAGCAGCTTTTTAGCGTTTCTGTACATTGCAATCAAACACACAGGCCTGGCAATTCATAGAGAACATTCAAAACAATCGATGATTATGCATCTCAGCGACTCACATGTCAGAGGCAATATTTACTTCACAACTAAAGAATAAAGAAAAAATTGATCGACGCTGCTGACAGCAAAGGGCGTCCCATTCGAAAATACCAAACGCATGTCTTGCTAAAATCAATGAGCAAAATTTGACAAGGTTGTCCCATTCCAAAATATCAAATGCCTACGATTGTGGAATGGGAAGGGTTTGGCATCAGTTCGGACATTGACATGGCACCTCGTGCTAAATAAACCACCTGTTCTTTTTGTGCAGTTCCACCAAAATCAACCAAATTCGCGCGTAGCTTGTATGATTTCGCCCTTATATGTTGCAACGCCTTGAACTTATCGGCACCTCCTTTCTTGTGGTGGAAATGAATGATTCGATGTATTCATGAACATTTTGTGCAGTTCCCATTGAAATCAAGCTGAGCACCCCTGTTTGCACAAATACAAAAAAGTGATTAGTATAAAGCAAACTGTACTATGAATTGACAGTTTCAATAGGCACATACATGGTCCATGTAGAGCACACTTTTAGAAAAATGGAACTCACCAGAAAGAATCCTAGAACAACATTGTACTTGCGCATCACAGCAAAAAAATGGAGATTTGTCAGTCCTTCTGAGCTGAAGTTAGATTGGTCTTGTGGGGAGTAATGTAACCATCCTTCAACTGCTCCTTCTGATGAGAAGATAGACAGGGCTTCTTCATCCTGGCATAATCGGAACTAGTCGCTTCACGTACTCCATATTCTTCTTCAGAGGAAGATGATCCTGTTGTGCAAAGACAAGAGGACTACTAAATGCTAGCATCCCTGTTTGCTCGAAAAAAAGGAAAGGAAATATTGAAAACAGCACAGATGAAGCACTTCTCAAGGACAATACCACTTTTTCATGACAGTATCTAAACAGTAGCACAACACCAATAGAGATGGCAAAGCTCAATCATATGGATGAAATCAGTGGGCGAGTACCAACCTTTGTCAGGAGGCTTATTGTGTAGAGCATACAGATGAAGCACTTCTCCGGAACCATCTATTGCTATCTATGGTGGTTGCCATGCTTACTATATACTCCTCGATTAGTTTAATGTTTCCAACATCTTCTTGTGTAGTTCCACTAAAATATATGGTATCTTCAAATAAGATCCCTGTTTGCACAAGTAGAGATAATTACATATTACATTAAGAGTGGCATCAAATCAGTGGCAAAACAATTGCTCGTTCCAGCCATAGCAATAAATTAAGATGCAAAACTATATCATTACTTGTGTCATCACAGTTCCAGTGCTTCATTACAGCACCGGGAGTTGATTTTTGTTTTTCTTCCGCTTGTTCTTCCCCTTCATCACTTGGTTCAATAACAGACAAGCTTCGCCTTCAATGTAAGATTTGGCATGTCAATTAGGGAGCACAAGTATAGTACTAAACTTAATTTTTCTGATGAAAGTGGCAAAATACAGGCCAGCAGTTGTGAAATATCCTTATCTTACCTCAATGGGGTATAACGGTGCACATACAGATTGGAAGTCTTGTCTCCATTTGTGTAGTTCACTAAAATCAAGCAACATTATCGTACAAGTAGCACAACTATGAAAGCACACTGCAGAATCATGTGAAAGAAGGCTAGTACTGACCTCTCATGATGCGGAATTCAAACAACTCACAAGAAGAAGATCTGAACCAAATTCGCCTTAACGGATAGGAAGTAAGATCTCCTCTTGTGCAGTTCCACTAAGATCAAGCAATCAAGCAACATTGTCGGTGTGACATTTTGGTTGAACTGCGCAAAACACTCTTAAAACAAAAGTGTTTTGTGCAGTGCAACAAAAGGTCACAATGGCAACGAGATGAAGTAGATAACCCTGTTTACACAGAGGTGCAAAGGGAACAATTAGTGGTCAATAACGGTGGATGACACAGAAGCCAACAAAAAGAAGCAACTACCTTATCTAAATGGGAAAGAAAGCAAGACAGTAGCATTTCTCAAACGGTGGCATTGATTAATATTAACATAGAGATTATATTAACAATAAAATTCGTTAAACATGTAATTTGCTTTTAACTGTGGCATTGCATCAATTTTCCAGCGGCATTATTAGAGGGTGTTTGTTTACAGGGACATTTTGGTGTAGGCACTAAAAAAACTCCGTGTCAGTCCCATCTAAACCAAACAGGAGGGACTTTTAGGGACTAAAAGTGGGCATTTGGGACTAAAGAAAGAAGACCCCGAGGGAGTCTTTTTGGGACTTTTTCCAACAGTTGCCCCTGCCACGCATCGCACCTTGTCTCTATTAGTTCATTACTAGGGGTAACATGGTCTTTTAGCATGTCATTTAATAACCTCTAGTCCATGTTTAGTCCCTGGAACCAAGCAGGTAGGGACTAGGGAGTTTTTAACCCAACAGGGCCTTAGATTAACAACAGCTAATGAGTTGCACGGGACAGTGGATGCACCAGCACCATGTGCATCTACCGATGTACTGTGGTCATGCACAGTCTGTTGCAACAAAGAACAAACAACCAAGGAGCATATTTGTGTTGGTCCCAGTTTTGTTATCTTTAGACACCTTTCCCTATGTGAGCGCAGCAAATCTAGTCCTGCTCAAACTCTACAGCCTTGTCCCTTCCTTTCCTTTTTGAACTAGTACTTTTGCCCCTTCCTTTCCTCTTTGAACCACGTCCTAGATTTATGCGATACAACTTTCCCCACTACTTTCCCCCATTCCTTTCCTCTTTGAACCACGTCCTAGATTCATGCTATACAACTTTCCCCCTTCATTTCCTCTTTGAACCACGTCCTAGATTCATGCTATATACAACTTTTCCCACTACTTTCCCCCACTCCTTTCCTCTTTGAACCACGTCCTAGATTCATGGTATACATGCAGCTAGAGCAATGCATGTGGAGTAAGTAAATTATACCTTAAGGTTCTTGGGGCATGGTTCGGTGGGCGACGGGACGACGGCGAAGAAGAAGGGGTCGGAGGCCCTCCCGCGCCGCCGCTGGGTGGAAAGTGAACAGCTGCGCCGGTAGTCCCTCGCCGATGGCGACAGCGTTAAGCCTCCTTCCCGGCGGACGGATCCTGCCAGCTCTTTGAGCAGCAGTGAGGGGAGAGAGAGGCCAACGAAGTCTTGTTTAGATCTGGAGAGGGCGAGAGAGTGTGAAGAGAGCAACTACAAGCGCTGAGGCTCCAGCGGGAGAGGGCGAGAGAGTGTGAAGAGAGCAACTACAAGCGCTGAGGCTCCAGCGTGTATATATATACTGGAGAGAGAGTGTGAAGCGTGCAAACCCTAGAAAACATTTTGACCAGTCAAAGAATCCTCCTGGCACAAATTATGCTCAAGTGTAGTTGTCGAACCCGAGACCTCAAGTTTGATGAGCGAACAGGCTAACCAGCTACACAACCCTCCCGTTATGTTCAACGAGAGGGAAATAACCTTTTATACATTCCTGCATTCGTGTGACAAGCATGCCGTGTTTTTTTTGTGTGTGTGGGAGTCATTGGGATTTCAATCAGAATCGTGTCATGTGGCTTTGGTGGTAAGACTATCCACAGTGGTGCAGAAATAATGCAGCCTTAGTCACCTTACCTCTCTCCACGTAGTACGTTGGGTCCCACCAGTCAGAGAGTGAAACAAACAAATTAATAAGAAAAATTAAAAGCGCCAGCGGTGTATCTTACCTCACACATCTCGCTACTGCTCGGGAACACTGTCCAATTGATCCCTCTGTTCGCTCACGTACTATTTTAAGTGAATCCTTATTATAACATGCACACAAATTTTGGGCACTTGTATTCGACTTAAGTCAGTGTGCCACCGTATCTCGTATACTTACTACTCCCTCCGTCTAGGTGTAATAAGTCACGTTAGAAGGTGCAACGGGACCAAGGTGCGTGCGTGTGTGTGTGTGTGTGTTTAACAACATGTGTGTGTTAGAGAGAGCGACAGATCGACCTACTCCTACAGAGAGATGTTGTGTAGTGTACGATTTTAGCCGTGAGAGTCGGTGCATCCTCTCGTTTCCGGGCGTGTCCGGTAGGGACATGCGGACAGCTGCCACGCCCGCTCCTGACCAGCCTGGCCCACCCAAAGCCCCTCCATCGCCCGCGCGCGCTTCTCGCCCGAAACGGTCAGCGCCGCTCCAAAGAATCGGTGCCGCATTCATGCCCGGGCAGAGCGGACGTGACCTCTCACTAGCGCAGGAGTGATGGTTGCTTCGTCCGTCCAACTTACTGCTGGGTCTATGTGATTTGACGGCTCATTGGTCTTTATTACTGAGGTGGTAGGACTGCTGGATGTCCCACGCTTTCGGCGAAAGGAGGTACTACTACTAGATTACAATTTTCTCCATTCTTACAGCGGAGGCGTGCAAGAGCAGTGAAAACACGCAGGCTCAGTGATTACATGGCCCACCTCACACTATCACCGTGCGACACCTAACTCTTCACATAGTACTCCCTCCGTTCCTAAATGTTACTAGATGAGTCCCTGCCCGTTGCCGCGGAACAGCGGTATATCTCTCTGCGCAAAATTATCGATTTCATAGAACTAAAAAAACTCTATAACCGCATGACAAATGTGGTAGCCAAACTAAATAAACTCCCATCATCATTTAGATCATCCCACGTAAGGAAAAAAGATCAGCCAACTCCTACTGCATAATGGGGTTATATTTTTCTTTTTGACATGTTAATGGGACTTAAAAGCTCACTTACATGCATGCTACCGGTGCATGCTTGCATGCAGACATGTTGATGTGATTTAAAACCCACTCACATGCATGTGCCACGGTATTTCTGCATGCTTGCATGTGGCTTAGTGCGGAGCCTCTCAACGTCTAGATCAGACGGCTATTATGGACTGATTTACTTCATCTAATGGCTACACCAATTTTGATGATGTGGCTCAAGGAGAGGATAGAGAATTCCTAGTAGTGGGGGCTAGCTATTACTAGTAGATAAGTCTTTGTAGATATTCCACTACATACGGAACAAAATGAATGAATCTACACTTAAAATGCATCTATATACATCCGCATGTGGTTCATGGTGAAATCTCTACAAAGACTTATATTTAGGAACGGAGGAAGTACTAGTATAGTACGTACTGTAATTTATCAGCGAGATAAATTTGTACAATGCTATGAAGCTTCCAGCTTCTGTTACATGTATCTTGCGTCCAAGGTTGCCCGTTGCAACATTTCATCAAATACAAAGGAGACTAACATGCATGCTATTGCATCTCAATGATTGACAGATCATTGCAAATATGTACTCCCTCCGTTCCAAAATAAGTGTCTCAACTTTGTGCAAACTTTAGTACAAAGTTGTACTACTACTAAAGTTGACACTTATTTTGGAACAGAGGCAGCTAAAGAAAAAAAACGATCCATGCAGTCCCTAGCCCTTGAACCGTGAACCCTGACCAGGCTTCAATTTGCTGGCAACGTTCAAGCTTCCTAATAAATGAAGTTTGCAACCTTTTGACCATCGGATCATTTTGTGCAGTTTCACCAAAATCGAGATGAGCATCCCTGTGGCAAAGAAATTGAAGAAGTGTGATTAGAATAAGATTACTGGGACTAGTTGATGAGACATAAACTCATCACAAATACAGTACATAGAAGCCAGTAGAGGTATGTGCGGGGCAAAGAAGTAGAGAAATATCCACAGGGAGTGATGTGGGCAGCTGGAGCAGTGGTGCAAGCCGGCTGTAAAGGGAGTTGTACCTGAGGGACGTAGCTCAACCTTGAGGAGGGCGGCGGGAGGCGGCAACGGCCCACGTCGCGGCAGTGAGCAAGGGACGAAGGCAACCTCGCCGGCTTTGTGAGAGAGAACGGCGGGGACCCCTGATCGGGACATGCCGACAGTGGGTTTTCGCCGTCGGCGGCGGCCACCGCATCTACACTAAGCATCCACCCCTTCCCCAAGCGGACGTGATCCGCCGGGATGTTAGAGATGTGGCCACAGTCGTTTTGTGCGAGAGAGTGTGAAGAGAGCAACCCCAGCAAGCAATCGTGTAGGTTGGCCCGTCCTGACTATGTATATAGTGGAGCGGTTTCCTTTTCTCTCCATATGAACCTATCATATTGCGTACGTGCCACTGAAGAAAAAAACTTTATTTATAAATGACGCGGCACCTACTACTCGTTCTCCTATAACCTTGCACTTGGCATCTCCAAAATATTAACCTTGCGATTGGCTCTTCGCCTCTTCGGGAAGTCGAGCAATAATGGTAGTGCAGTATATATCGTTTTGGCTATATGAGACCGAATGAATTGCTGCACATCCACCACATGGGCGAGGGTCGAGGGGCGAGGGAGAGTGCTACATACGGAGCAAAATGAGTGAATCTACACTCTAAAATACGTCTATATACATCAGTGTTTGGAGTATGTACTAGTAGTTCATATTGAAATCTACTAAAGGACATATATATTCCAAACAATATGATATAATCTCTATAACCAAGGTAGTAGGGACGAGGAGTAAACGAAGGGAGTAGTAAATTTTTCTCCTCGTCCTGCGAGCCACCGCGCGCATGGGCGAGGGAGCAGGCGTAAGGCGGAGCAAGCTTCACCTCATCCTGCGAGCCACCGTGCCCGTGGGCGGGGGAGACGGTGTACTAAGCAAGCTTCTCCTCGTTCTGCGAGTTGACGGGACACATCAAAAGTACTCCAGTGTATAGAGCCTTGCCTCTAAGGTAGGCCCCACATGGTTTGCCTCTTTTTTTTAACATAACACGTCAAGTCGCAATTTGTTTGTTCACCCGTGGTAGACGATCCTCCCTCCACCAAGTGGACAACCAGTACACGTGCCAAATTACCACGTGGGTTGCCTTTTTCGTACAGAAATGAGCTCCACCATGTACTCGCGCGGGTGTGGTTGGGAAAGAGACGGGAGTACGTGCGCCGTGCATGCACCTCTTCTCTTCGTGCACGTCCCCCAACTACGTGGGTGTGTGTGAGAGATACAAACCGCGTTCGTGAGTGTTTTTTGTTTTGGGGTGGGGTGGGGTGGGGGGTTGATTTCGTGAATTATTTGTGGGAATATGTGTCGATGACATCTCAATCAAAATTTTGCATGCAATGTGTGTGAAATGGAGGCCTATCCATATCATACATAGAGGGTCGGGCAATCCACGAGAAGAGAGGGAGCGGTCATAGCTATCGATAGAGTCGAAGAGAGGATCAAGTGGGTGGGTGCGAGATCGATGAAGAGAGCCATCGAAATTGTGTGTGTGTGCAAGTCAAAGATATAGGGCGACTGGCCTACCGGAACGTTAGAGGGCACATGTCAAGTTTGTGTGTGGCAGGGAGACATGACTAGAGCGCTCGATGTATCGGTGTGTGTGGGGGGAGGGGGTGGGGGAGGGGTACGCAGAGGCCTAACTATAGAGGTAGAATGACTCGTATATGTGTTGAGAAGGAGAGACCCAGCTATGTCTTGAGGGAGATCGGTCGACATCCATACATAACTGAAAGACGGGAAATATGATGGGACAGAGAGAAAGAGAGGAGAGAGAGAGAGAGAGGGAGGGAGAGGGAGGGAGAGGGGTAGAGTGTTGGATGGGTGATGGAGTTGCTTCTCAAAGATGGTGGGAGAGGCCTACTCGACAAACTGAGGGTGGAACTGCAATGTTATCAATAAGAGTGGGAATGTGTTTCTGTGTGTGCCTGTGCGTGATAGATCTATCGGGACGCATCCATGGATGATGAAGGGGAACCATGTGTTTGGTAAGCAAACCTAACTAGATCGGTAGATCAATTGTTGTTTGTCGGAGGAAGGGAGAGACACAACTAATGAGGTAGATCGATTGACGTGTGGGTAAAAACGAGTTATAAGGACCTAGCTAGCTATGTGTATAGCGAGAGATCGGTCGGTGTACGTCCATTTGTTAGAGGCAAATAAAGGCCCAGCGAGATGGATAGACAGAGAGAATGGAGCTAGGAGGTGGTGCGAGAGGCCCAACTACTAGCTAGATAGGGGGAGGAGTGTGCGGTTGTGAGATCGATGAAAAGAGGGGCGAGAGTTTACACGTGTGTCTGGCCGTATGAGAGACACGAGGCAAGGACACATAAAGGAGGAGATTGAAGGTGTGTGTGTATGTTGTAGGCAGGCATCGCTGGAGAGGTTTATCGATCGGTGTGTGTCGGAAAGGAGTTGTGGAGACTCTGGGAGAACGGCCTAAAGAAAAAAATGAATGTGCCCGGTGGATAGAATGCCGAGGGAGGGGGAGGGCGAGGAGGGCATGTGCATGCACGAGAGAAAGTTAGTGGTAGCTACAAAGGTTAGAGGATTGTGTGGGTGTAAGAGACTAACAAAGATCATAATTTGATATGAAAGCGGATTCATATATTTGAATAGGAGATCATAGTGTTTTAAACATTGCATGCATGAATATAGCGGTGATACACGTGATGTGCACATGTTATACCATAATGTGATAATGCATGGCGTTTGCAACTCACAGCTAAATGCCGAACAATCTAAACCATACTATACATCAAACAATCTCACATTTTATTTGAATTTGTGATAATGTGTGGCGTTTGCAGCTTATAACTAAATATCGAATAATCTAAACAATACTATATATCGAACATCCTCACATTTTATTTGAATTTGTGGTAATGTGTGGTGTTTGCAACTCACATCTAAATACTTGTAGGCGTAGGGGGCGGGGCACCATACATAATGTGATAAAAACATTATACATATGAGACCTGGTTTAGATTATGAAGATCTAGCTAGAGCTAGAAATGTAATGTGATTTGAAATCAAAATAAAATGGATTCAAAAAATCTAGTTCGAGTTCATATAGTACACATAGTTCATATGTAACTTGAGACTAATCATGTGGTGTGCTGTGAAGATAATACACAAACGATGGTTTAACTTGACAATAATGATGATTGTAGATCTTATTAAAACAGAGAAACGAATTCAAATGCTTTGACTTCACAACAATCATTACTGTAGATCTTATTCAAATAGAGAAATGAATTCAAATTTAGTTCATATTGAAGCGGTAGTATATACGTTTGGAATGCACTAAAACGTTCATTTGAGTAGTAGGTTTCATGCATTATACACGTAGCGAAATATTTTAATTGAACATCACATGAATTCAAAGTTTTGAATGACATTTGTAGTGCGCATTGATTTGGTACAGTACACGTTAGGCTTGTCCGGAAATTTAAACCCGCGCCTTGTTAGCCCGAAATATTTAAGATATATCTTTGTCTTGTTGTGTTCCGACAACTCCCTCCATCTCAACCCGCGCCTTGCTATTCCGAAATTACAACGCGCGCGAAAACTCACACCTCCTGTGAAATCCCGACACGCGAAATGCCCATGGTACCCCTGAACCGAAAGAACCGCCTCAAATCGGTGGGGGTACTTTCGTAACTTACCCCACATTTCGGACAAGCGCGTCTCTAAGCCATGGTTCCCCACTGCCATCCCATCCGCCCACCCATTCGTACACCGAGGCCGTGAAAACCCGCGACGAAACCCCACACCCTGCTCCGTCCGCCACCCAGCCGGAGCCTCTTCCCCGAGGACGTCGTCCACAGCAACACCTCGACGTCCCTCATCCACCGTACCGGATGATGATCCATCGTCGATCTCATCATCCCGCCGGTTCAGCCACCCCGTCCTCCACCTCCAAGGAGCTGCCCCGATGTTCCCCTCGTCTTTCGCGCCACCTCCATTCCCACACCGCCGTCTTCACCTGCACCACCGGAAGAGCATCATCATCACCGTTTCCTCGGATGAAGCTACGGCCTAATCGGCGCCACCAAAGAGGTTGTACACTAATCGCCGCATTTTCTTCCTGATTCAATCTCACGGTGTTGCCGGCGCTCAGTCCCGAGCCGACACGGCGTGGCTCCATCCACGGCGGCGTCGCCGGCCACTTCCTCCACAGCGTCGCTCCCTCGGCGGCGACGTCCACATCAGTAGGAGCTATTGCTGCTTTAGCTCTCGCTCGCGCTGCTGCTCTACTCTTGCTCTCGGTCCCCTGCCTGGTCTGCTCTTGCTATTGGTCTTGCTCGTGCTGCTGCTCTCGCTCTTGCTCTTGCTTGCGATGCTGCTCTGATTTAGCTACACTTCAGTCGACTGAATCGACTTTTGGGTCAGTCAATTTTCAGGGGGTGGGGGG
>NC_057808.1:271592235-271671389 GCF_018294505.1 Triticum aestivum
GGCGGTGGGGAGTGTTTTCGGGGCGGGTGGGGCGGCGCACCGCCGGCCGCGGGCAGCGGGGGGCTGCTGTTTGGCCGGTGGTGGCTGGCGACGCAGGGGGGTGGAGGTTGAAGATGAATCGCAGGCCCTTGATTTCGTATCCAACGGCTGCAAAATCGACTGACCAGAGATGAAAAGGTCAGTCGACCGACGTGTAGCCTCACCTTGCTAGTGCGTTCAGTTTTGACAGCAAAATTCAGTTTTGACAGCAAAATTCAGTTTCGACAGTTAAGTTCAGTTTCGACAGTTAAGTTCAGTTTCGACAGTTAAGTTCAGAGATGAGCGGCTGATGTATTTTACATCTAGCACTTTGTGGTTATGTATTTTACGTCATGTATTGGAGATGCTATTAGAATTCCACTCAGGTTAACGTTGTTCGTTGTCTCTCTTGTCCTGCTTCAGCCTCGGCGTCGTACAACTCGCCGGAGCTGCTCCAACGACGAAACCCTCCATCACAGTGGAGCAGTACCTCGGGCTCCATCTCCAGACGCCTAAGATCTTCTTCCCCTCCTCCGACAGCAAAGTCAGCCGGAGCATCCTCACCGGACAACCCAATCACGCTGAGATCGACATGGCTTCGCCAAAGAGGTTGTACACTTGTTGCATCTCTTTTTTACTCTACATGTTATATATATTGTCCACTGAGCACACGGATTTGTTCCTTTAGTGTCTCCTCGAAAGAAAAAACGTAGGAATTTTAATTTTCACTTGTCCTCCTTTTCAAATTCCTATTCATGAAGCACAAGACTAAGAGATAGTAGCATAATAGCATTATAACTGTACATTTTCTTGTGGTTTGACTTAATCTCACCATGCTTCTTTGCATCCTGTGATCTTCCAATTGTTGTGAATCAAACACCCAGATTGGCAGAAATCCTGTGTTTTTAAATTCTCTATTTTGCACGTGCATTCCTATCCTATTCCTGTCTATTTCCTATCCCTGCATTGTTGGAATTCTCCAATTCAAACGAGCCCTTACAAAATTACTTCTCTTACAGATAGTTGTCAAAGAAAACCTTGCGTGGTTTGTCCCGCTCCTACTGCGCCGTCGTCCACCCCAGCTCAGCTGCTCCAACGATAGAAGGGTCCAGCATAGCAGGGATCCGGCCTCCAGACTGTCTTTCGCCGCCTCAGATCTTCTTCCCCGCCGCTGGCAGCCATGAAAACTGCATTACCATAATCAACCGAGCAGATGACCTCGAGGACTACACGGGTCCGCAAGAGAGGTCGCACTCTTTCGTGTCTGCTTACGTTATGCATCGCTTAATATTACATGCTACTTTATCGTCCTGTTCACCGATTAGACTCTGAGTCAGCTCCAAACTAATGGTCAAACTTGAGTTTTTAAATGGTTGTGTGGTACATATCGGGGCCGCTATCAATAGTATCTATCTACTATCTGGTTAATCTCCGGTGTCTACTATGAGTTTCATGTCGGGTGGGAAACAAACAGTAAAGAAGCCATTATCTGTATTTTTTAACTGAAGCCATTATCTGCCTGCTATTATTGGTTTTGGGTCTATCCACAGGTTGCTACCATCACTCTGGATTTCTGCATGCACTCCTTACATAATCTCACTATGTTTTATTCCTATGCATGACAGTTATTGTAAACAATGGAACTAAACATGTAGAGCAAAAGAGACGAGCCTTGCATGGCAATAAAATTTCATGCAGACGTTGCTCCATGGTAGGCGCAAAGGCAGCCCCCCTCCACGCATTTCGGATTGTAATCGAGAGGAAGATATCTGTTCTGAGGGGGATTCGGAAGGAGAAGACAACTCCTATTTACCCACGGAGGTCTTCGCTCTAACTTGGCATGCTGATGTTGGTTATATCATGCATATGGTGTCTTGCACTGCTTACTTTATACATCAAATATGTCATCTGCTTAGTTTAGACATCCTTTGTGCGAATGCCATCTGTTTAGTTTATTCATCGTTTATGTGAATTATGCAACGCCATCTTGTTTAGCCAGGCATCATATATGTGAATTTTGCAATGCCATCCTGCTTAGCCAGTCATCTTATATGTAAATTATATCAGGCCATCCTCTTTTTTCGTTACATATTACATTTGTCAACAATGTTAGTACATTCAACTGCTCTTGGTGTGCATCAGCCATTTGACACGGTGATGGCAAATTCTGGAGTGAAAACAAGGTCTTCAGAGAAGACTATGCTATCTGACGAAGCGCATATCTCGCTGGTTACGGATAGCTCCTCAGAGGAGGATTCAGAGATAGATGACCAGTCCTATTCCCCCCCCCCCCCGAGGTGTATGCTCTAACTTGGCAGGGTTATGTTGCTCATAACGTGCATATGGTGTCTCGCATTGCTATGTCATTTGATTAGTTTAGACATGCTTTGTGTGAATGCCACCTGTTAAGTGTCTAATTACCATATATGTGAATTATGCATTGTCATCTTGTTGCAAGACATTATACATGTGAATTATACAATGCTATCTTGTTGCAAAGGCATTATATATGTGAATTATGCAATGCCATGCTGTTTATCCAATCATCATGTATGTGAATTATATCATGCTATCATTTTTTTGTATTACGTGTTCCATTTGTCGACAACGTTTGTATATTCAACTACTCTTCCTGTGCATCAGCCATTTGAAGCGGTGATGGAAGTATCTGGAGTGAAAACAAGGTATTCAGAGCAGACAATGCTACCTACTGAAGCAGACATCTTGCTGGTTACAGAGAGCTCCTCAGAGGAGGATTCAGAGACTGATGACCAGTCCTATTTCCCCCCTGAGGTCTATGCTCAAACTTGGCAGGGTTATATTACCCATGTCATGCATGTTGTCTTGCATTGCTTAGTTTTACATCATATATGGATTGCCATCTGCTTACTTGCTTACTATATAAATCATATATTTGAATTATATCATGCCATCATGTTTACATAGTACATACACATCATCTATCTGAATTATGGCATGGCAACCCATTTAATAAAGACATCATATAGTTATATCATCTCATCATGTTTAGTGTTTACAGTCATCATATTTTGAATTATGGCATTCTATCCGTGAATGTATGTGAATTATGGCATGCCAACCTATTTAATAAACACATTATATAGTTATGTCATGTCATCCTGTTTACATAGTCTCATATTTTGAACTATGTCTTTCCATCTTTTTTAGTTAGCCATCATAATGTGAAATTGTGTCATGCTATCCTGTTTAGTTAGCCATCATATATGTGAAATTGTGTCATGCTATCCTGTTTGGTTAGACAACATAAATATGAATTATTTCATGCCCTCTTTTATTCCCCACTATCCATTGCACTTGTCTATCATACAATGTCTATACTTTCAATTACTTTTCTTGTTTACCAGCCATTTGAATTGGAGAGCGTGATGGCAGTATCTAAGGGAGTAACAACACGGTCTTCAGAAAATATAGTGCTACCAGTTGATGCAGATAGAACCACGGTTGTACTTGCCCAAGGACCAGATCCACCACACATAACCCAGACTCTCGCAGATTGTACCCCTACCCAGTTGGACAGAGAACCAGCTACACCCCTTCTAACCCCAACCCCGGCAGATAGTAACCCAGTTCCAGTTGACACAGCACCGTCTCCACCACAGAGCACCCAAACACGAGCAGTTAGTAAGGGAACTGCAGTGCCCAAAGCACGAGGACCACCACTCCGAATCCCAACTCAACGCTTAAAGGAGAAGAAGATTTTTTTCTCAGGTCAGGTTCTGTAGCTATGGTTCATACTCCTTTGCTCTTGCATTATTGTATTTACTCATACCAACTATTTTCAAATTTGAAGGATGGAATTGAAATTCCAATGGCGCAACAGGTATGTTTTAAACCTGTTTCTTTAACTGGTTTGCTGTTGTAACCTGCTCTATGTTGATTTCAGTTTCAATTGAATAAACAGTTATGTTCTCATGTCATGCACATTACAAGTGTTGTTATTGCTCTATAGTTACCCACACTTATATTCTGTCTATTCTGCTTTGTCTTGAACAAATATTATTTGAACTGTGTCTCTATCTTGATTTGGCAACAAAAACTATAATGATATAGACCATAAAGTGACCATGGTACATAGATATATGTTTGTTTCATGATGTTATCCTGTCCACTTTACTACTGAACTCATTTACCAAAATGAGTTTCGTATACAACATGGTAAACATGTGATGTGTCTGCTTGTTTCTCTTTTAGAATGCGGATAAAATATTGGAGAACAGTACCGTGTTATCCAATGGTAAAGGAAGTGATGCAGATAAGGTTCAAGATAGTGAGACATCCCTGTTGGTCTCCAAGAAAGCTGATAAAAACTATCTTGACGACAGTGAGGGAACCCAAAAGTCCTGTTGTCGGGTGGTAGGTGTGACATATGCCAACGGGTGGCTTATCATTGTGGGAGCCAGTAAGACGTCACCGGTGCCTGGAAACGGGATGAGGTGAAGACATGCACGCCGGCGGATCTTACCCAGGTTCGGGGCTCTCCGTGGAGATAACACCCCTAGTCCTGCTCTGCAGGGTCTCCGCATGATCACTAGATCAACACAGGTAGCTACAAGTGCTCCTCGAGCTGTTTGGCTAGAGGAAGAAGAAGGGCAAGGCTAACTCTCCTTTTTCTCTCTATGTGGTGTATGAAACTCTATCAGATCTCTCCTTTTGCATGGGTGTCCCGGGGGTTTATATAGGCCTACCCCCTGGGGGTACAATGGTAATCCAGCTGGGCGCGGGCCCCAGCCGTCAGCGTCTATATTGGCCGGCTTCTCCGCCGGTCAGTGGGGCCCGCCGACTGGTGGGTCCCGCCGGCTGCCGGCCTCCTGGCCGACAGACCGGCCCCACCGCTTGGGGGCTTTGTCGGCGGCTGGTTACTGTCGCCTCGCCTCTGATGACGAGGGCTTTGTCGAGGTAAGCGTGGCTACAGTGCCGCCGCCTCGCGGGCTCTCACTGTAGCCTTACCTTGTCTTGTCGTCTTAATGAGGCACATGTTTCGAGGGAGGGAGGTGGCCGGCTATTTGGAGCCGGCCACACCCCTAGCCGACTAGAGGAGGCCAGGCCGCCTTCGGACATCTCTCTGGCAAAGGGGGCCCGCCGCCTGCGGGCCGTACTGGCACCTGTCGTGGGTGACATCAAGGCCAACACGGCTACAGTGCTGCGTCGGACGGGGGATGGCTGGCCCGTACGGCGCCCTGTGGCCATGCCTGTTCCGGGATTCGGGGGTAGGGGGCCATACTGCGGCCACGCCCCGTCCCATCACCGTTACGTGGGTACAATCTTAGTAGGCGCAGTCTTGGCCGGCACCTGGGGATCGGCTTTCTCCATGGCCGGCTTCTGGGAGTCGGTCCTCTTGGGGCCGGCTTCCTGGAGTCGGCTATCTCGTATCTTCCCTTGGAGGAGGTTTATGTGGTTGGGTCGCCTTCTGGGAGTCGGCCCTGGGGACAGCCGGTCGGGGGAAGGCGGCCCTATGCTTTGTATGCTTGAAGGCTTGAATGGCTTGATAATTTTTCGAAGAGCCAGGGGGAGTTGGTTAGGCTACCCGTGGCCATTTACTCCGACAGTAGTCCCCGAAGCTGGGTGGGCTTCGAGCCTGAGAGGAGCTCGAGAAGCTCGGTCAGCTTCTCATCTTGACGAGCCAGCAGCTGGGGGGCGGCTTCGGTTGGGCGCGCCGTCTTGGCGAAATTTTTGAAGTCGGAAGGCGGGAGTCTGTTGGCGCGTGCGCCGAGCTGCGGGCCGGCCGCTCGCCGCCTGCGAACCACGTGGCGTCCCTTGGCTGAAAAGAGCCTGCCAACCCACGCACGCGACAAGACATCGGCGCAGGTCGAGGGCCCACCACTCCTACGCCCAGGCCCAGGCACGGATTCTTTGCGGCCCAAAGCCGTCCGCACGTCTTCCGGCGGCGGTTTCCGCACGCCGTTAGGGCGCAATAATCACGGGACGTGGGGGCGTGAACGCAGTTAATCCCACGTTCCTCCCCACGCCTCGCCTCCTTGGCTTCGCCGCATGAGGCTATAAGTAGGGGGAGGAGGGGAAGTGGCAGACGCTCGCACGCTCCTCTCCTCTCCGCCATCTTCTTCCTCGTGCTTTCTCTCGCAGCAGCGCCTCGCCGCCGCGCCGTCCCACCATTCTTCTCTCCGCCGCCGCACTCATTCTTGCCAGCCTCACGCCGCTATGCAGCATGGCGGGGACTGGGACGGCTCCAACGTCCATATGGACCACATCGAGTTCCTCCGCAAGACGCGGCGGTTGCCTGGCGCGGACCAGGTGCGGGTCCGTCTCGCGCCTGCGAAGGAAATCATGCCGGAGCCGGAGGAAGGCGAGCGGGTGGTCTTCCGCTCGCATTTCCTGCACGGCATCGGCTTGCCGGCGAGCGCTTTCTTCCGCTCCTTCCTCGAATTATATCACCTCCAGCCGCACCACCTCACCCCGAACACGGTGGTGCTGTTGTCCGCCTTCGCCACCTTGTGCGAAGGCTATCTTGGCGTTCTCCCCACCCTCGAGCTCTGGGGGGAGTTCTTTCAATCCAAGCTGGGCACCCGTATGCAGGGCGTGCCGGCCCAGAGTGGCGCCTTCATTGCGGTGCGGAGGCCAGCGGCCGACAACCCCTTCCCCGTCATCACGTTAATCCAGTCGGTGAAGCACTGGCAGAAGTCATACTTCTACGTGAAGAACGTCGCTCCGCATGGCGACTACGTCAACTTGCCGGCTTATGTAGCCGGCCCGCCGGCTGGGAGGCGGCCCCAGTGGTCCTACCGGGCCATGACGCTGTCGCAGCCAGGGGCAGCAGCCGTCGCCCGACTGCGGGTGATGATCCAGTCGGAGGGCCTGGCTGGACCCGACTTACTGGCCGCCTTCGTCGAGCGCCGGGTGCTTCCGCTTCAGAGCCACCCTCACCTGATCTGCCAGATGAGCGGCCAACTCGATCCGAGTCGAATGTGCACCAAGGAGATGCCGCACGACGAGGTGGCCCATATGGTGAACTACCTTGCAAACTACAAGCTCTCCGCAGAGTGGAGGTTTGGCAAGGAGCCATATTCCCGTGCGCATCCTCCGCCCATGGTATGTTCTCTTTTTCGCTTTCTTCTCTTAGTTCTGTCGCCGAGTTCCTTTTGGCCGACTCTGACCAGTCGGCACGTCTCTGCAGAGCCCTCTCCTTCGACCTGCAGCCGGGCCGGAGGCGGAGCGCCGATTCCTCCCCGACCGGGCGGAGCACGACCTGGAGGACCCCGACTTGGGGGCGGTCGCCATGGATGACAACACCAAGGCGGGTGGCGGCGAAGCCGGCGTCGAGGCAGGCGGCTCCAGGCTTGGAGCCAGCTTCGACGACTGGCCGGACGACGACGAGGCGGAAATCGTCCCACGCCGCCAGCCGGCGTCCGGCCACGGCGCGGGTTCCTCCGCCGCGCCGCCCGCTCGGGGCGGCGGGCAGAAGCGTCGTGCCGCGTCGGGCTTGTTCGGCAGTCGGCCGAAGAAGCCCAAGGGCGGGGCGGCGGCGACCAGGCGGGATGAGGCGGCCGTGAAGGCGGCCCGCTTCCGCAAGGTGGTGAAGCAGCCGCAGACGGTGTCGGTGTAAGTGTATACTCCTTTGTACATTCTTTCTTCTTTTCTTTGGTGATTTCTGAATCCTTGTCCTTTCTCAAAAAATCAGGGCTACGCTGTCGCTCGAATGAGTTGCTACCGCCTCCGTCGTTGGATCGCCGGGAGGATCCGGGAGCACCACCCGCCGCGTGGACCCCCGTGCCGAGCTCCAGGCGGCGACGGAGCAAAACGCGCGGGAGGCGCGGGAGGAGCAGGAGGCGGAGGAGTTGAGGGGGGCTGCCGCCAAGGCGGCACAGGAGGAGGGGGCGGCGAAGGCGCACGCCAACGCAGCGGCCAAGGCCCAAGGGGAGGCTGCGGCCGCGGCCGCGGCGATGGCGGAGGGGGCCTTGCTCGTCACCCCTCTGCGCGTCGCGGCGCCTGAGGCCCAGGGCCCCCGCCAGAGGAGGCCGGCGGCGACCAGCCGGGGTTGGAGAGGGAGGACGACGTCGTCGTCCCAGAGAGGGAGGCGGCACCGGCCCCGCCGACTGGGCGACCCAAGGCGGCCGGCCTAACTTGCCGCCTTTGCAATCGGCCGGGGGCGAGCCGGCCGCGAGGACGGATCTGGCGGTCCAGTCGCCGTCGCACCAGCGCGCGGGGAAGGCCGCATCGGAGCCGCAGAAGGCCGCGGGCTCCAGCTCGTCGGCCCAGGACATAGAGGCGGCCAGCGCCAGCTCGGGGTGGACGCCGGGTGGAGGGACGGCTGTGGTGAACGTGGCAGCGCAGGATGTCCGGAGCCGGCTTCAGTCCCAGGCCGGCGCTGAGGAAATATAATGACGAGTTCCTTGCGACGCGGGCGGCCATTCGGGTCAGTCTTCTTGTTTTTGCTTGGAACTTCTTAGCGGGTCTTGTTTTGCTATTCTAGTTCTCATTCGCTCCTCTGCCTGACTTGCAGGACTACCACAACCTCCGCGCGGCTGCCTTCAACTCCCAGGCTCGGGAGCTGACCCAGAAGAATGTTGATCTGTCTGAGAGCCGGGGTAAGTGCTTCGTCTTTCATCTCACGTGGGGGCGCGTCAGCGCACCCACTAGGTGTAGTCCCCGAGATTCGGGCCGACTGCTGAGCAGTCGGGTCGGATCTTCCTTGACGACTCCTTCTTTACTGCTTCTTTCTTTTCTGCCATCCCTGCAGCGGCCAACGCCGGCCTGAGGGAACAACTGGGCGGGGCTCAGGCTGCCCTCCGTGCTAAGGAGGCTGAATTTGACGCCTTGACAAAGGAGCGTGACCGCCTGGCCAAGAGGTTGGCCGACCAAGAGAAAAGCCACAAGGTGACCCTGAAGGCGGTGCAGGACAGGGAGGCCGCCCACCAAGCCGAGTATGAGACGGAGGCGGCCGGCTGGGCCGAAGCGAGGCAGACGCTGATCAACGGCTATGGCCGGATTGAAGACTTGGTTAACAGTAGGCCGCCTTCTTCTTCGTCCTTGCTTGCCGCTTGCCGTTTAGCTCATTTTCTGACTTGGTGTTTTTCTCTTCTTTCTCTTTCTTCCTTGCGCAGAGTACTTCCCTGGCTACTCTACCGCCGCCAACCAGGTCATCGAGGCCCACCGCGAGGCACGAAGGCAGGCTGGCGCCGAGATCGCGCCAAACGCTCGCCGGACGCTGGAGGAGCAGCTCTTGGCGATTCAAGCCCGCCTCCAGCCGGCTCATCGCATGCTCCGCCAGCTTCAGCGCGTTGGGGCGCATGTGTTGGCCGCTCTCTGGCCTGGTGAGGCGATTCCCCGCACCCCGAGTCGGACGGCCGACTGGCTGGAGGTGGCGGTCAGCCGCTTCGAGGCCTGGAGGCTTCTGCGGCTCGGTCCGGCGCCAGGCGGGCGCTGGAGTTCGCCAAGGCCTGGTATCCCGAGCTGAGTCTGGACCAGCTGGCTACCTGGCGGCAGGAGGCCGACACGGAGCTGGAGCCGGCGCGGTCGGCTATCATCCAACGGGCTTCGGCGATTGCCGACTACACCGACACCAGCGCCTTCGCTCCTGAGGTGGACGACAACGGCGTCGCCCAGCCGGAGGAGTGGTTCGGGCTGAACCCGGCAGATGGCGAGGACTCGGCGGAGGAGATCGACTCCAGCGACGAGGGCGGGGAGGAGGAGGAGGGTGAAGACGCCGCGCCAGATGGTGGAGCGGCCGGTCAGTCTCAGCTTGACCGTGCCTCCAGCAACAAGGCACGCGTGAGTGCACCGTCTGCAGCCGGCGATGATCAAGCCGAGACCCGCTAGCCGGCCACTCCTCCAGCCGGCGGCGCCGTCTCCCCCGACCAGCCCGGCTCCCCTGCTGCGCCCTTAGTCTAGTCTGCTGCTTCTATTTTCCTGTTTCACCATTTGCTTTCAACAGTGTTTTGTTAAGTTTGCACAATTCCACCCACTGGGGGTGTGTTCAAACTATATTGACTGCCGGCCTGTTTGGGGCCTTATGTGTAAATATAATTATGCATGCGTTTGGCTTTCCCTTGTTCTTTGCTTTTCATCCTTCGGATGTTTCCTTTGCCGCCCTCCCTTGGTTGCCGGCTTCCCAGCCGGACAGCTGCTTTGCAATCTGTGGCTGGGAAGTGCTTGGGAGGGCAAGTACTCTAGCTTTGTTGGATTATAGCGAAGTGATTGGGAGGCCGGCCAGCCGGCTGTTTTGACAGCCGGTAGGCGTGGTTGGAGGCCGTCTTTGCGTTATATAAGTTCGTTAGTCCTTAGCCGTTTTTCGTGTGGGCATCCTTTCTGCCTTGGGCTCTTGCCAGTCGGACAGTCGGTTCTTCGAGCTGCGACTTTCAACAAGAGAGGGCTCTGGTGCCAGCACACTACTTGTCTGACTTCAGGTAGAACTTTTAATATAACTTAAGGCGGCCAATCCCCGGGCCGACTAGTCGAACCCGGTGCCAGACAGAAAATCAAATGTAATAATACATTTATGAGTATGACACTAGTCATTCATAGATAAAGGAGGGCAGTCCCCGAGTGCTCCTCAGGGGCCCCGTTTGTCTCATATTTAATACAAAAACGGTAGCGTGATACATACTGCTTTCAACTGTAAAATCTTCTCAGGAGGTTTGCGTTCCATGGTTGCTCCGACTCCTTGCCGGAATCATCCCTCTTGCGTGCTCTTGGTTTTTGTGCGTCGATCAGGTAGTAGGAGTCGTTGCCTAGTGCCTTGCTGATGACGAAAGGGCCTTCCCAAGGGGCCGAGAGCTTGTGCTGGCCGGCTGTTCGCTGGATCAGCCGAAGCACAAGGTCGCCCTCTTGGAAAGATCTTGGCTTGACCTTTCGGTTATGGTAACGACGTAAACCCTGCTGGTAGATGGCGGACCGGCTGAGTGCTAACAGCCGGCCTTCTTCCAGCAGGTCGACGCCGTCTTCTCGCGCTTCCTTGGCCTCCGCCTCCGTGTACATGGTGACCCGAGGCGAGTCGAACTCGATGTCAGTTGGGATGACAGCCTCGGCACCATATACAAGGAAGAACGGAGTGAAGCCGGTTGACTTGTTTGGGGTAGTACGCAGACTCCAGAGGACAGCCGGCAGCTCGTCGAGCCAGCAGCCGGCCGAGCGCTCAAGTGGTACGACCAGTCGGGGCTTGATGCCGGAGAGGATGAGGCCGTTCGCTCGCTCGACCTGGCCGTTTGACTGCGGGTGGGCAACGGACGCTAGGTCCAGTCCGATGCCCTGTGTCACGCAGAAACATGCCAGTGCTCCCTTGGCAAAGTTTGTGCCATTGTCGGTGATGATGTTGTGCGGCACGCCATACCGAGTAGTGATGTCGGCAATGAACGTCACGGCAGTAGGCCCGTTCAGCTTCTTGATTGGCTTTGCTTCGATCCACTTGGTAAATTTGTCCACGGCGACGAGCAGATGTGTCAAACCGCCGCGGGCTGTCTTGAATGGGCCCACCATGTCCAGCCCCCAGACGGAAAAGGGCCAGGTGAGGGGATGGTCTTGAGTGCAGAAGCCGGCAGGTGTTGCTTGGAACTGAAGACTTGGCATCCTTTGCAGCATTTGACTATCTCTTTGGCATCTTCCAAAGCAGTCGGCCAGAAGAAACCATGGCAGAAAGCTTTGGCCACGAGTGATCTTGAGGCTGCGTGGTGGCCGCATTCGCCTTGGTGGATATCCTTGAGGATTGCTACACCTTTCTCTGGCTCGACGCAGCGCTGGAAGACTCCAGTGATGCTGCGCTTGACAAGTTCTCTGTTTATTATTGCGTATGCTCCGGCTCGGCGTTGCACCTGTCTTGCCGAGATCTCATCAGTCGGGAGCTCACTATTGACTAGGAAGTTGAGGATGGGATGGGCCCATGATGGAGCTATGACTTCTTCTACTGTTAGTAAGGCCACTGTGACTCGGGTGGGTGGGTTGGGTGGTGGAGAGTTGGAGTCGACCACCGCTTCTTGTGTCGCTGCAGTCCCCGGGCCGACTGCTGCAGTCCCCAGGCCGGGTTCTGAAGTCCCCGAGCCGGGTGCGACTACGGCAGTCCCCGGGCCGCTTGTCGAAGTCCCCGAGCCGCCTGCTGGGTTCCTCCAGTCGGATCCGGCTGTATCGGGGGCGGGCGGTACGAAGATAGAGTCCGATTCTGGAGACGGCTTGATAGACGGTTTGAGGAGGCGCTGGAGAGAGACACCGGTTGGTATAGCCTGTCGGGTGGAGCCGATCCGTGCCAGGGCATCTACTTGGTCGTTGTCGGACCGTGGCACGTGAAGGAACTCGCACCCTTCGAAGTACGCACTGATCTGCTGGACGAGGAATCGATAGCTCACCATGTTTGCATCCTTGGCATCCCAGTCGCCAGATGACTGCTGGACCACCAAGTCTGAGTCGCCATAACACAGGATCCGGCGTATGCCGAGTTCTTTGGCTAGCCGAAGCCCGTGTATGAGCGCCTCGTATTCAGCCACGTTGTTGGAGGCGGCAAAGTGGATTTGCAGCGTGTATCTGAGCTTGTCGCCTTTGGGAGAGGTGAGGACGATGCCGGCTCCCAAGCCGGTGCGCATCTTGGACCCATCGAAGTGCATCCGCCAATGAGTAGAGTCGGGAGCCGGCGGTAGGTACTGGGTCTCGGCCCAGTCGACGAGGAATTCGGCCAATGCTTGGGACTTGATGGCGGTGCGGGGCTGGTAGAAGATTGTGTAAGGCGCCAGCGCAATGGCCCATTTAGCCACACGGCCGGATGCATCCCGGCTGCCTATGATCTCGGCAAGCGGGGCGGTGCATACGACCGTGATGGGATGCTCTTGAAAGTAGGGCTTCAGCTTCTTGGCAGCGAAGTACACTCCATAGCACATCTTCTGGTAGTGTGGGTAGTTTTGCTTTGAGCTGGATAGTACTTTGCTTAGATAATATACCGGCCTCTGGACTAGCTGGGCTCGGCCTTCTTCTGGGCGCTGGACCACGACGACTGTACTAACCACTTGGCTAGTTGCGGCGATGTAGAGGAGCATGGGCTCCTTCTCAGACGGCGCCGCCAGGACAGGTGGAGTGGTCAGCATCTTCTTCAACTCATGGAAGGCTTGGTCTGCTTGGTCATTCCACTCGAAATGAGTGGATTTCTTCATGAGTCGGTACAGGGGGAGAGCCTTCTCTCCTAGCCGGCTGATAAAGCGGTTTAGGGAGGCCAGGCACCCGGTGAACTTCTGCACATCTCGCAACTTGGTGGGAATCTCCATTCTCTCAATGGCCTTGATCTTCACAGGGTTGCACTCAATGCCGCGTTCGGAGACCAGAAAGCCTAGAAGCTGGCCGGCTGGTACTCCGAACACGCATTTCTCCGGGTTGAGCTTGATCTGGAATCGGCGCAAGTTGGCAAATGTTTCTTTGAGGTCTTCCAGTAGGGTGCCGCGCTTTTCTGTCTTCCCCACAATGTCGTCTACGTAGACGTGGGCATTTCTGCCGAGTTGCTTGAGGAGGCATTTCTGCATGCAACGCTGAAAAGTGGCACCGGCATTCCTCAAGCCGAATGTCATAGTCAGGTAACAAAAAGCTCTGAATGGTGTGATGAAGGCGGTCTTCAGGCAGTCTGCTGGGTCCAACTTAATCTGGTGATATCCTGAGTAGGCATCCAAGAAACTCAACAGCTCGCATCCGGCTGTGGAGTCTACTACTTGATCAATCCGTGGCAGGGCAAACGGATCTTTGGGGCAGGCCTTGTTGAGGCTAGTGTAGTCTATACACATACGCCATTTGTTATTCTTCTTCAACACCAAGACTGGGTTGGCAAGCCACTCTGGGAAAAATACTTCCATAATAAAGCCGGCGGCAAGGAGCCGGGCTATCTCTTCTCCTACGATTCTTCTCTTTTGTTCTGACAGTCGCCGAAGAGGCTGCTTGACTAGGTTTGCGTCGGCTCGGACGTGTAACTTGTGCTCGGCGAAATCCTTCGGAACACCCGGCATGTCCTTTGGGGACCATGCGATGATGTCTCGATTCTCACGGAGGAAGTCGACGAGCTCGCCTTCCTATTTACTGTCCAAGTTTGCACCAATGACTGCAAACCTCTCCGGGTTCTCCGGGTCCAGAGGTACCTTCTTCGTCTCCTTGGCCGGCTGGAAGGAGCCCTGCGCATCATATTCCTTGGGGTTGGGGGACAAGGCCGGCTGCTTGCCGGCCATGGCCACAACCCGCTCCAGCATCTTCTTCTCTTCGGCCACTACGAGGGACTCGGCCAGCCGGCTGCTGGCTGCAGCACACTCGATGGACTTCTTGTAATCGCCGGCCACTGTGATGATCCCCTTTGAGCTCGGCATCTTCATCTTTAGGTAGGCGTAGTGGGGCACGGCCATGAATTTGGCCAGAGTAGGCTGGCCGAGCAAAGCGTGGTAAGGGCTTTCCAGATCCACTACCTCGAACCAGATCGCTTCTCGGCGAAAGTGATCCTTGTCTCCGAAGAGAACATCCATCTTGATCTTGCCGATCGGGGAACAGGACAGGCCGGGTACGATGCCATGGAAAACGGTCCGACTCGGCATGAGCTGCTTTGCCTTGAGGTTCAACTTCTCCATGGTGTCGTGGTACAGTATGTTGATACTGCTTCCACCATCAATCAGAACGCGGGAGAACCGGGCAGCCCGCCTCTCTGTTGCAAGGGTGACATCCAACACCAGTGCGTAGGAGCCGGGGGACGACATCACCTCTGGGTGGTCGGCCCGGCTACAGTTGATAGGCCTTTCGGACCAATGCATGAATTCGGGGCTGCCAGAGGCGACCGCATTGACCTCTTGGTGCTGTCGGCGCCGGCCGCGCCTGTCTTCAACCTGGCTTGTGAAGACGATGTAGGCGGCGTGCTCTTCAGGGAACTCATCTTGAATGGCTCCGACTGCTTGTCGAGCAGCCGGCTGCTGGGGGCTGGAGGCGGCGGGCCGGGAGGCGCAGGCGGCACCAGCCCCTCGCCCTTGGAGATCCGGGTGAGCCAGTGGCACTTTCGGGTCGTGTGGTTGGATGGCTTCGCGCCGCTGTGGAACTTGCAGGGGGCATCGAGAGTCTGCTCGTAGGAGAAGGCCGGCTGCCAAGCCGGCCTGCCGCCCTTCTTCTTCGGAGCGGGCCGCTCTTCAGGCTGCTCGTCTTCGACCGTGGCCACCTGCCGACTGGTGGAAGGCGGCATAGGGGCCTTGCACTTGTGGTCGTTCTGGTAGGGGCGCCGATTGGAGTCGCCAGCTGGCGTCTTAGGAGCCGGAGCGAGCATCTTCCCAGAGGCGCCTATTCGGAGCTCGGTCTTCATCGAGGAGTCGGCTGTGGCGTACTTGTCTGCAATGACCAGCAGCTCGTCGAGGGTAGCCGGCTCGTCGCAGAGGAGTCGGTGCTTGAGGAGGGTGCCCTCTCGACACCCGGCGGTGAAGTATTCGATAGCTTGAAGCTCGTGCACCCCCTCGCAGGAGTTGCGGAGCTCGGCCCATCGCGTGAGGTAGTCGCGGGTCGACTCGTCGGGCCCTTGGACGCATAGGGAGAGCTGGCGGGGCTTGGGAGGCCGCTTGTACGTGCTGGTGAAGTTGCGGACGAAGACTTCCGTGAAGTCCAGCCAGCTGTTGACGCTGTAGGGCTTGAGGCTATTGAGCCAGGTGCGTGCCGTGCCTTGCAGCATGAGGGGGACGTACTTCGCGGCGACGCGCCTATTGTCGTTCGCTATACTGACAGCAGTGGAGTAGTCGATGAGCCAATCTTCCGGCTTCACAGAGCCGTTGTACCTGGGCGTGTCTCTGGGGAGCAAAAATCCTTTGGGGAAGGGCTCGTCGCGGATGCGGGGGCCAAAGCAGGGCGGGCCGACATCGTCTTCTTCTTCTAGCGCCAGGGATCGAGCTAGGCGGTCGATCCGGTGGCGGGCGTCGTTCTCGCCGACTCCTTCGCGGTGGCCTAGTCAGCCACCGAGAGTCGGATGCGTGACAGGTGGCGGGGTGGGATATCTTTCCCCTCGAGGCGGGGGAGGAGGCGGATTGCCTTGGCGCTCCACTGCTCGAGGGCATCCTTCCGCGTCGCGCTCGATGGTGATCCGAGTCCGGCTGCGGCTGGCAGCCGGCTCCTTGTCTTTCCTTGCTCGGGCGCCGCTCGCAGTCGGTGACCGGGAAGTCGCGGCGTGCTCTCGGCGTGGGGGAGGACTCTCAGTGCGGGCGCCGGCTTCATGTCGTTCCGCGGCCGCGTCGATCAGCTGCTGGATGCGCCTTGTCACGTAGGGGAGCTCATCAGCCCCCAGTCCATTTAGCTCTTCAGCGGCCGCCTGAGCGGCTCGCAGATTCTCGAGCGGTGTGGCGTAGACGGGGTGATCCGCCCCCAGCATGCTGGCGATGGCCGCGCCGCGCTTCTTGACGAGGCCGGCTTGGCTCGGCCCGCCATGAGGCGGCGTACCGAAGGCAGCGCGGTCGACTTCGCGCTGGTGAGTCTCGATGAGGCGTCTCATGGAGGCTATCTTCTGGCCCTCCGCGATGAGGGCAAGGCGGCGTGCCTCCAGGGTCTCGGCGTCGGCGTCGGCCGGGATGGGGACGGACAAGTCATGCATCGCCGCTTGCAGGGCGTCGTGGGCGTTCTCGCCCGAGTCGGCGACGTGGCTGATGACCAGCACCTCAGTGACAGCGCTGCCGCCGCTGTCAGCTCGAGGGAGGGGGTCGTTGAAGACTACCACGTCGGAGGGGTAGGCGTCGAGCGATGCCGTGTCGGAGTCCACAAGCATCGGGTCGGTGGAGCCGACCGACTCCAAGTCTACAGCAGGCTCGCTGGAGACGTGCAATTGGTCGAGGAGGCTGACGAGGCGGCTCTCGGGGTAGTCCGTGCCCGCGTCGGACGCGGGCTTGTCGGAGATGTGAGTCTCGTCAAGAAGATCGGCGAGGCAGCTCGCTGCGCAGGCGTCGTCAACGCCTTGCAGCGCGTCGGGGCAAGCGCCATCGGGTGCAGCAGGCTGGCTGCACTCGCGGGGGAGGAAAAGGGTTCCCATCCAGAACAGGTCTCCGGACGACGGTGCACCTGGCCCCACGGTGGGCGCCAAATGTCGGGTGGTAGGTGCGACATATGCCAACGGGTGGCTTATCATTGTGGGAGCCAGTAAGATGTCGCCGGTGCCTGGAAACGGGATGAGGCGAAGACATGCACGCCGGCGGATCTTACCCAGGTTCGGGGCTCTCCGTGGAGATAACACCCCTAGTCCTGCTCTGCGGGGTCTCCGCATGATCACTAGATCAACACAGGTAGCTACAAGTGCTCCTCGAGCTGTTTGGCTAGAGGAAGAAGAAGGGCAAGGCTACCTCTCCTTTTTCTCTCTATGTGGTGTATGAAACTCTATCAGATCTCTCCTTTTGCATGGGTGTCCCGGGGGGTTTATATAGGCCTACCCCCCAGGGGTACAATGGTAATCCGGCTGGGCGCGGGCCCCAGTCGTCAGCGTCTATATTGGCCGGCTTCTCCGTCGGTCAGTGGGGCCCGCCGACTGGTGGGTCCCGCCGGCTGCCGGCCTCCTGGCCGACAGACCGGCCCCACCGCTTGGGGGCTTTGTCGGCGGCTGGTTACTGTTGCCTCGCCTCTGATAATGAGGGCTTTGTCGAGGTAAGCGTGGCTACAGTGCCGCCGCCTCGCGGGCTCTCACTGTAGCCTTACCTCGTCTTGTCTTCTTAATGAGGCACATGTTTCGAGGGAGGGAGGTGGCCTGCTATTTGGAGCCGGCCACACCCCTAGCCGATTAGAAGAGGCCAGGCCGTCTTCGGACATCTCTCTGGCAAAGGGGGCCCGCCGCCTGCGGGCCGTACTGGCATCTGTCGTGGGTGACATCAAGGCCAACACGGCTATAGTGCTGCGCCGGACGGGGGATGGCTGGCCCGTACGGCGCCCTGTGGCCATGCCTGTTCCGGGATTCGGGGGTAGTGGGCCATACTGCGGCCACCCCCCGTCCCATCGCCGTTACGTGGGTACAATCTTAGTAGGCGCAGTCTCGGCCGGCACCTGGGGATCGGCTTTCTCCATGGCCGGCTTCTGGGAGTCGGTCCTCTTGGGGCCGGCTTCCTGGAATCGGCTATCTCGTATCTTCCCTTGGAGGAGGTCTATGTGGTTGGGTCACCTTCTGGGAGTCGGCCCTGGGGACAGCCGGTCAGGGGAAGGCGGCCCTATGCTTTGTATGCTTGAAGGCTTGAATGGCTTGATAATTTTTCGAAGAGCCAGGGGGAGTTGGTTAGGCTACCCGTGGCCATTTACTCCGACACCTGTCTTGATGTAGTGTTCGAGTTACTGGCCACTACTGCTGGCACAAGCTCTTCGAACTCGCTGCCTGAATCAGTTCGTCTTCTTGAGTCTCAACTTCAAGTTGAAAGACATCGATCAGATGTGCTGCGACAGGAAGCTGAAGGACTGAGGAAGTCCCTGCAGAATTCAGATGCATATTTTCTGGTGCAACAGCAAGCGCTGGAGGATTTAAGCGCCAAACAAGAGAAAGTTAATAAGCTTGCTAAGCATCTTGCAAGCATTATGGGTACCCAGGATATTGTTTCTTGAGATCTTCTGAAGTGGTTTCAGTTATGGATTTGTTTTGCTGCGGCGTTTATTTGCGCTGGTCGCCAAGTTTGACAACCAGTGTATATGATATGCTGCTTTGTTCCCTATATTTGCACTGGTGGCAAACTTTGATGCCCAGTGGATGTAATATGTGTAATAGCCGTGATAGCCTAGCGTTAGTTGCTTGCTTATTTATTTCCTTGTTGTCTTGTTTATTTGTTTGCTTGTAGTCATTGCAGTTCTTTTTTCACGGTTAGCTAGTGGCTGCAATAACCTATTTTTTAAAACTAGGCCACAATAACCATGGGCTAATATTTACTGTAGTGACACTGGGCCTCCTACTGGCCGTAGAAACAGTGGGCCTTCTACGGGCCATAGAAACAATGGGCCTTCTATGGGCCGTGGAAATAATGGGCCTTCTGCGGGCCGTATCATCAATGGGCCTTATACGGGCCGTATGATCGATTGGCCAAACATGAGCCAAACAGACCGCATTATGGCCGTAAACGGGCTAGAGTTGGAATCGTCCGTTCATGGGCCAAACATAACGGGCCATCGTTAATAGGCCGTATTTGGTGATGCTATGAAAATGGCCCAATAGACTAACGGTCCACAAACGGGCCGACTGTAACGACGGGCTGAATTTGGCCCACAAGCAGAAAATGATAGTAGCGGGCCGTAAGTAACCGAATGCTGCAAATCAGCCCAAGAATAAATGGGCCCTCAGAAGGCCGAAAGTTAACTTGGGCTGGAAACGGCCCAACGGAATAACGGGCCGTTAATGGGTATAAAGTGATACACTGTTCATTACGGGCCAGTTTCACCACGGGCCGTTAATGGGTGTAAAGTAATACACTGTTCATTACGGGCCAGTTTCAGCACGGGCCGCTAATGGGCCAAGAGTTACAAAGGGCCTCATATGGGCCAAAAGACGTCATGGGCTATACATGGGCCAGAAGTGAAAATGTGCTGGAATCATATTGGATGGCCTAGATGACGCTACTGGGCCTAATTCGGATAGGGCGTAACGGGCCTTGGGTTAGCGGGCTGCAAATGGGCTATATGCGAACAGGCCGTTAACAGGCTTTCCATGGGCCGGCCCGCCAGCTTTTGACCAAGTCAAACGGGCCGGCCTTTTCACAGGAATGGGCCACTGTTGTGCCGTGCCACGTGTCGACGTATCATAGGCGCCTTCTGTCCAGTGAGTGGATGACATCTGTCCCAACGATGAGCCGACACGTGTTTCCTCTAGCCAATGATGATTTTACACGTGGAAAATCCCCATTGGTCGAGGCTGTTAACAGGTTATCGGATCCAAAACCCGACCCGATAGCTTAACGGCGTTCCGTTACGGTGCATGCCACGTGTCGGTCACCCTTGACGAAAGCACTTCTGTGACGCGCGATTTATCGTCATGGAAGTGGACACTTCCGTGATGATAATTTTGGTAATGTCATGGAACACTTCTACGACAGCACAGGTATAACTATCTTGATTCTGTCATAAATTTGTCATGGATGTACATGCATGACAAAAAACGCGACCTACTGTGACAAACACGTATCATCACGGAAGTGTATTTTTTTGTAGTGCTAGCTCATTTATTTTTCATCGCTCCTCCACTGCGTGCAACAGTGCACGTTCTCGCCCCTCTCTTTAAATATCGATCTCGCACTTGTGCACTCCTTCATAGTCTCCCTCCACTTGGCCCCTCGCACCATCTTCTAGCCCCCACCGGATTTTGCCACCTGTACAATCTAGCAGACTCCATGGTTGAACTTAAGCATAATGCACAAACCTCAAAACACAAGTGCTTCTCCTTTGTTCTAGAATCTTCCGTATCATAACTGCCCAAACTTTTTTTTCTAGTTGAATTGCCATTATTTGTTTTTACTTTATGCTTTACAACACACAATTCCATGAATCATAAAATAGATTAGGGCTTCTTTGATTCAAAGGATTCTCAAAGGAATTTTGGAGGATTCTAATCCTTAGGAATTTTTCCTATCTTGGTTGTTTGATTCGTAGGATTGTAAACCATAGGAATTTTTCCATAGGATTCATTTGCACTAGATTTCATAGAAACATCCCATCCACTCAAACCTCTTTGAAAGAATCCTGCGTTTTTTCTATGCACAATCAAACACTCATACAATCCTGTAGGATTCAAGACGACATTCCACTCTAATCCCATGTTTTTCCTATTCCCGCGTTTTGGAAATCCTACGAATCAAAGAGGCCCTAGCTTTTTTATAAAAACTAATTGATTTTGAATGAGATGAACTATAAGAATTAAACGAACGTCTACATCAGGCATATATGACTCAAAGCTTACATGCTATAGTGTGGTATTTATTCATAATTTGGTTGCCAAATCTGATGCGTGCAATGCACATGTACCTTACTAGTACTTCGAGTATGTGCAAAACACGTAAATTAGAATTCCAATGGCACGCTACACAGTGTCTCTCTTACAGTCCATGAAGCCACGTGGCACATGTGGAGGCGTTGTCGTGACCTCCTTGTGTGGATTGATCACAGTGACGTGCTGCTGGTTCCAGAAGAATGTACTCGTCCTCTCTGAGGCACACTGGCGGTACATGCACGAAGCGAAGATGTGCACCCATGCCACGCACGCACTCATTCCCTCGCACGCACACGCGGGTACACAGGGGGGTGCATTTTTGTATGAAGATCCACCCCATGTGATAATTTGATGCGTGTAAAGTCCTTCACTTCATTGATGGTCAATTAATACAGCGCATGCAAATTGAGTGGACGTTAGGGAGGAAGAAAGACATTACTACTCCACTGCGTGCATGCGAGTAGTTAAATCATGGGTTGCTACTTCCATTGGTCTCCTTCGTATTTTGTACCAATTTTTGACCATATTTTAAGTAACATGATATTTATGCGGGAGAATTGATTTTATGCCCCTAGTTGGGTCACACTCGGCAGGTTTACCCCTAGTTTCCAAAAACACTTGTTCTTGCCCAAACCACTTTGCTCCTCTTATACTTTTGCCCTTTGACTGTTTGACCATCACTTTGAAAACTTCATAAAAAATTCATACTAACTCAGAAAAATTCAAATAAGATAACAAAATGTTCAGAAAAGCATCACCTATATGTGCATGTCATTTACATTCATGAAAAAAGTGTTGGCCAGTCCCCATCTTAGTTTTAGCTCATATGATCTTAGCATGAACAGTAAAATCTAAAAAATTCTAAAAATTCTAAAAATAATTTGGTGGCAAACTTTGACCAATGTTTTGAGTGCTTGCCAAGTTTCATATGGGAATGACATTCGTGGAAGTCATGGCAAAAAAACAAAAATCAATGGTCCAAAATTTCATTTTTTACCACGAATGCCATTCCCTTATGAAACTTGGCAAGCACTCAAAACATTGGTGAAAGTTTGCCACCAATTTTTTTATAATTTTTAGATTTTTTTTAGATTTTATTGTTCATGCTAAGATCATATGAGCTAAAACTTAGATGGGGACTAGCCAACACTTTTTTCATGAATGCAAATGACATGCACATATAGGTGATGCTTTTCTGAACATTTTGATATCTTATTTGGATTTTTCTGAGTTAGTATGAATTTTTTACGAAGTTTTCAAAGTGATGGTCAAACGGTCAAAGGGCAAAAGCATAAGAGGGGCAAAGTGGTTTGGGCAAGAACAAGCGTTTTCGGAAACTAGGGGTAAACCTGCCGAGTGGGACACAACTAAGGGCACCAAATTAATTATCCCTATTTATGCATGTCATAAAAAGTGGCACAAAAAAAGGGGGCCAATAAACCAGGACGCAGGCAGCATGATCAATTTTTGCCAGGGCTACTGTTGGTGGCCTTTGTATTTAAATATGGATGGAGTGGAGTAGTACTATCTTTATCTTAGCCTCGTAGGGCTCTCCCAGCGCCTAGGCTCGCCTCCCCGCCTCGCCCACCGGATCCCGCCATGGAGGATCCCGCCATGGATAATCCCTTAGATCCCAGGATCCCGCGGGCTGCCCTCTCGCTGCGGCCCGCAGCACTGCCGCCTTTGAGCGAAACCAACATGTGTTTTAGAGGGGATCCATTGCTCTGGAATCACAGATCGGTGGCACCAGAGGACATGCCAGGGCTGCGTTTCAGGTGGTGGGCAGCAAGGGCAAATCCGATCGAGGAAGCGTCACATCAATTGGAGAGAAGTTCCAAGGAGCTGCGCCTGTCGCAGCACAAGGCGAAGGCGCAAGTCGATCTAAGGGGAGAGATGCTGAGGGATGTCAGCATCTGGCAGCGTCGCGTTGATTTCGAGCTAGGGCTAATGGCAGAGATCATATTCACGGAGTCGACTGCGGAGGAAAGAACGCGCATGCCTGCGCAATGGCATGAGCAGCCGGTGTAACTGTTCAAATGGGCGGTAGGAGAAGCCAAATCTCGGGACCAGTTGCGGCGGCGCCGCTAGGCATGCATCGTAGGCAAGGTGAGCTGCCCTCCTTCCCCGCCAGCGATGCAGTGACCTAGTCAGTTGCTACTACAGTGAACTTGCAACGCCATGTCGGTTTGCAACCTTGACAATCACTCCATCTATATGTATTGTATTCCTAGGAAAATACTTGGTCGTTTGGAAAAATATGGTAATTGATTTATCACTAGTTTTAGAATGCTTGCTCGTGACAATCAACCGAAGCCACAACCAGAAATCTCCATCGCGTAATACTTTACGGTCGGTCGCACCAACAGACGGTCGGTCGGACCCGCGTCTCACCGAAGGGACACACATCGGCTTGGTATGACATGTACGACCAGTTACATCACTGACTTGTGCGACCGCATTTGAGCAGTGCAGTACTCCCTCTATCTCAGTTTACAAGTCTTGCACGTGTACCTAGGTCGTTAATTTGACCAATTTAATAAGAGGCATACATTATGAAAAATATATCATTACAAACTTCAAATATTCTATTTTTTTAATCATACATTTTTTATGTTAAACAATTTATTTTATATAAGTTACATTGACGACCTAGATACATGTGCAAGCCTTGTAAACTGAGATGGAGGGAGTACTTGAAATTTATGTTCCACTAAACTCATCGGGAGCGTTTCGGGCCTCGAAACCAAAACCATCAATTAATCTTTACCTTGTTCCCATCACATTCCAAAGTATTAGTGCTACAATTAAGTGCAAGCCTGCTCACACCTACTAGTACGTACCAAACCTGAACATGTTCCCACTATGTAGGTTTTAGTACTAGTGCTAGTACTTGGGTTATAAAAAGGGGAACTACCTAACCAAAAATTACTCTACCTTCCTCCTCATAAGTCCTTCTTCTTCATCCGTCCTTGCCATGGCCAGTGTGCAGAGCTCTAGGTCGAGAACTACTCGTAACAAGGGAGCGGCAACCAAGGCTGCGGAAAAAAAGAGGGCTCGCCGCCTCGCAGAGACCTCGAAAGATCACTCACTGGTAGGCGATGGCTCCCAGGAGCGCCCTAGCCGCGGAGGCGAACATGCCGAGCTGGCGGCGCTGGAGTCGTTATCCCTCGACGGCATGCCTGATCAGCTCAATAAGGACCTCAATAAGCAGAAGGAGTTCATCCATGGCTTGGTGGAGCTGCTGAAGGAGAGCCTCAACGACATGCCCGCTGAGCTCAATGAGCAGGGGGAGTTGACCACCGGCTTGGTGATGCTGCTGAAGAAGAGCATTGCCTCGGAGAAGAAGGCGACCGGTGAAATCCTGCAACTTCAGGAGGACAAGGCGAAGCTCTACCACGAGCTCGACCTGTTGAAGGAGGAGAACGCCGGCTGGAAGAAGCTTCATGAGAAGAGTAGTTCCTCGATGAAGATGCTGCAGGCCCTCTTCATGGAATAGAAGGAGGAGTTGGCGAAGCTCCGCATCAAGCACCCGGCTGCTGTCAAGGTATGTAATGCGGCCGTGGAACAGATGATGAAGGCTCGCGTCGAGAAATCCCGCGTCATGGACAGAATGAAGAAGATGGCGGAGGAGACACGCAAGGAGATGGAGGTCGTGGAGGCGATGAAGAAGCAGTTACGACTCCGCGGCCAGCAACCCTTCATGTAGTAGAGAGCAGCGCCCCAGACTTGTGTGTGCGTCTTCCTTCTTTTTTGGGGGTGATAATCTTCCTTCTTCTTTTACTTCGGTGTTTCTTCTTTTGCTTCGGGTGTTTCGCCGCACGTGTCATGTTCTCTGCAAGGCATGAATAGAACAATGCTAACAATGAGATGACTAGCAAATTAGATCATTTTTATCGCCATATGGCACTGGGCTGCCGTGTTTCGTGCTCCTCCGTCGTACTCCAGTGGAAAACTTGAGTATACGTCACGGTTCTTTGCTCCTCCTCAGGTCGTCGGCACATTTATACGAGCAGTCAAATCACAAGGCCCCGCCTTCGAGCAGTAATGAGCTGTCAAATCACAAAGGCCCTCGCCTCTCTTGAAACCGACCAAGCTCGACTCTCCCGCCCTATAGCCTTTTAAAAATGTATACTTTTGTACAGTAGTACTACCTCCGTCCTGGTTTATTAGTCCCCTTTGTAATTTGTGCGAAATTTTGACCAAAGATTTAACTAACAAAATATTAGTGCATGTCAAAAAAATTATATCGTTGGATTTGTATTGGAATATAGTTTTCAAAGATATAATTTTTGATGACATGCATGAGTATTTTTTAGTTAAATTTATGGTCAAAGTTTAGCATAGATTACAATGGGGACCAATAAACCAAGATGGAGGTAGTAGTATCGATGGATCGCGCCATGGAGCAAAACTAACAATATGAAATTAAAGAAAAAAGGTGGTACATATAGAAAGCGCTCATCGCCAAATTATGCATATAGTACTATTAAAAAAAGCTAGTACGTGCTTAAATGGGGTGCTAAATTCTATTAAAGAAATTAGCATACCTATTTAATTCTTGGGTTCTTATTATTTATGCCACTAGTTGTGTATCACTACTCAGTTTTGCCATTAGAAGTTACAACTACTCAAAAATGCCATCGATCCATGAGATGCCTGCTCAAAAATGCAATCAGATATCTCAAAAATGCCATCATTAAGTTAGATGTTTGCTCAAAAATGCCATTAGACATTGTTATTTTCACGTCAAACCCGTTGACCATGTTATATGACAAAAATAAGCCGATTCTCACAATGATAAGTGTGGCCCCGCTTGTCAGGAGTAACCAAGCAAATAATTTTACAGGAAAATAAGAACGCTGTTGGGATCAAGTAGGCCCCACACTTTATTTTACTGTAGTGAGATAGAGGGAGAGCTGGCATGTTGGTCCATCGGTATTTATGTCATTATAACATGGGAAAAGAGATTTGAGTCACAATAATGGTGTCCAGCACAACACACCCCTCAAATAAAACTAAGCACCCTGAAATTCTTTGACAAAACTAAGCACCCTGAAATTCTTTGACAACTAAACTGCTGGCTATATGATGTTTGCCATATATACTGTACGTATATAATGTGAAGAAACGAGTGGTAGTACTACACCAACTAAAAGATGAACTGTAAAAAATACTAGTATGTACACACTGAAGAGTTAAAGTAACGAGAAGGAACATAACATAGTTCTGCTGGGGGCTCAGCACAACACACCCCTCAAATAAAACTAAGCACACCTGAAATTAATCTAAGCAACTAATCCGGTAGACACTGCATTAGAACCACCATGAGCAACGACAGTGCCACCTTACTCGGACTCCTCGTCCACGTGCTCGACTTCGTCCTTGTCCCTCTTCCTCTTGGCCGATACTTCTTTGCTTGAACCGCACACTTGGATCTTGCTCTTCATCCAACCCTTGTAGATATTGAAACAAAGGTAGGCATCCATTGCAGCGTAGTGGATGTGGTCTATATCTAGTACATTCCACTGCCATGCACGATGAAACTTGGGCGAAGGTTTCTTTAGTTTACCGTACGAAGGATGAACCATGTCTCTTGCCAGGGTCAGCACTGAAGGCTGATCACGGGAGGGCACCAGCTGTAAGGGCATTTTATCCCTTAGTTGGTTTTGGTGATTGATGACAATGCTTTTGCGGACTAATCATGTGCATCAAATATTTCAGATATATTGACTAGGCACAAGATGATTGGGTTCCCCTCAAAGGGTATAGAAGACGGCGTTTCTCTTCGGTTCTTTTCGGTGGTATTGAGTCGTAGGGAAGCCGTACTATTAAGAGGGGGTCCGCTTTGGAAAGGTTGGGTGGATTCATCACGTACACATCGTCCCTTGCACCTCCTTTCCTCTTGCCTTTGGAGCATCCTAAGTTTTCCGTGTCTATGCAATTATAGCTCTTGTCTGCCGAACTAGGAAGTGCGGTAGTACCGCTCCTCAGAGCGGTACTACCGCAGGACCTTGCGGTAGTACCGCCCTCTGGTGCGGTAGTACCGCAAGACCCCACGGTAGTACCCCTTCTAGTGAGCGTTAGTACCGTGGTCCCTGCTTAGTTCTGCAACTACGCGGCTGTAAGGGGCGGATGTAATTTTTTACATCCGCACCTAGCGTGGTAGTACCGCGGCTGGCTTACGGTACTACCGCGTCGGGTTTTTGCATCGACTCCAACTCTGCGGAAGTAGCCACGGATGTAATTTTTTATATCCGTGCCTTCCCATCCCTGGACAGCCCCTGCCTTGCGGTAGTACCGCAAGGGGGTGCGGTAGTACCGCGCCAGCAGTACTACCGCCCTCTGTCGTATTGCTGTGTGGCTGTTCTGGTCTCTGCTGCGTGGGCAGTAGTACCGCGGGGCTCTGCGGTAGTACCGCGTGCCCCTGCGGTAGTACCGCGCCTCAGGTGCGGTAGTACCGCGTGCCCCTATGGTAGTACCGTGCCTCAGGTGCGGTAGTACCGCGCAGCGCAGGCTGAGTTGGTGGATAACGGTTGGATTTGTTCTCCCACTATATAAGGGGTGTCTTCCTCCTCTAGTTGACCACCTCTTCCACCTCCAAGCTCCTTGTTGCTCTAAGCTCCATTTTCGCCCGATCTCCTTCCCTAGCCAATCAAACTTGTTGATTCTCTAGGCATTGGTTGAGGAGGTCCCGATCTACACTTCCACCAAGAGATATTTGAATTCCCCCCACTAATCCCTTGTGGATCTTGTTACTCTTGGGTGTTGAGCACCCTAGACGGTTGAGGTCACCGTGGAGCCATAGTCCATTGTGGTGAAGCTTCGTGGTGTCATTGGGAGCCTCCAATTAAGTCGTGGAGATTGCCCCAACCTTGTTTGTAAAGGTTCGGTCGCCGCCTTCAAGGGCACCAATAGTGGAATCACGGCATCTCGCATTGTGTGAGGGCGTGAGGAGAATACGGTGGCCCTAGTGGCTTCTTGAGGAGCATTGTGCCTCCACATCGCTCCGACGGAGACGTACTTCCTCTCAAAGGGAAGGAACTTCAGTAACACATCCTCGTCTTCACCGGCTCCACTCTTGGTTATCTCGTGCCTTTACTTGTGCAAGTTTATTTGTGCCTTATCTCTTGCTTGCGTGTATGCTTATTGTTGTTGCATCATATAGGTTGCTCACCTGGTTGCATATCTAGACAACCTACTTTGATGCAAAGTTTAAATTGGTAAAGAAAAGCTAAAAATTGTTAGTTGCCTATTCACTCCCCCCTCTAGTCAACTATATCGATCCTTTTCAATTGGTATCAGAGCCTCGTCTCTTTATTAAGGACTTTACCGTCCGAAGAGTATGGTTGACGTCGTAGACGGTGTGGAGGAGCACTCCGGTGTGAATCCGGTCTCGTCTACGGGAGACGGGGGAACCGCGGTCTCTCGTGAGGAATTAAATGTGGCGTTGGACACATTGAAAACCTCCATGACTACCGAGGTCGAAAGCATGTTTAATAAATACTTAGAAGGGCTTAAGCTTTCCACCGCACCGTTGAAAGTGGGTGTCCCACCAACAAGGTGATGGATGCTACCTCCGACAAAGGGGAAGCTACTAGCGAGAAAGCCCCTTCTTCTAGTGGTAGAAAGGGCACCGGCATCTTTGCCCATGTGGAATGTCACAGCCCCAGATCAGCCCTTGTCTGACTTTGCTTGTTCCTCATGCATCATGTTTAAAATTTGCTTAAACTTGAAATAGGGGTGATCAATCCCTAGCACCCAAAAGAACTCAACTAGGTTCAACTTAAAAACATTTTCAATGAACCCAAATGCCCTTTAGAAAAGTTCATGATTTTTGATAAAGGTAAAAACCTCTGCCAAAAATGATAAACATATTTCTAGGTCATTTTTGGATTTTTGAATTAACTCATATTGTATTTGAATTGGGGCATTTAAATCCTATAAATATTTTAAATGCTCTAATAATTCTGAAACTAGTTGAGGGCTGTTGGAAATATTTTCAAAAGTGCCCACAATTTTTATCAGGATTTTACAAAATGAGTTAGTATTTTTACTAATTCAAAACAGATCAAAATAATTAGAAAACAGAAACAAATTAGAAAAACAGAAAGCAGAGAGAGGAGATACCTACATGGCACCCACCACAGCCACCTGGCCGGCCCAGCTGGCGGCCTAGCCCACCAGGCGCTCTCCTGTCGCCTTCCTCCTCGCGCCAGTAGGCGAGGGCGCGTGCCCGACGCGCGCAGCTACACGCCGCGGCCACCTCCTCCCTCCCAGCCTGCCTGGCTCCTCCCCGTTGCACCTAGACGGCGCCACGATACCCCCTCGACGCCTCGACCTCTCCCCCGAACGCTCTCCCCCTCCTCTGTTCTTCCTGCCGAACGCCTCCGTCGCCGCCGCTCGCCACCACCGCGGACACCGCCATCCCGGCGACGCCCTGAGATGCCCAAGAGCTCCGCCTAGTATCCCTCTTCCTCCTCGTCAAGCTGTGCAACGCCGGACGCCCCCGAGTGCCTCCACGTCGTCGTCTTCAACCTCCCAACGTCGGAGATCCCTCTCGCCGCCCCGCTCGCTCCAGTGCTTCCCCGAGCACGCCGAGGCCACCTCTGCACTCACTGTGAGCCCCTGCGTCGAACCCCCTCCTCTCTGCTCCGTTTGCTCATTGTAGACGCCGCCCCCTTGCTCACCGTAGCACGCCGCCGCGCGAGCTCGACGCCAGCATCACTCCGGTGACCATTTGGTCACGCGCGGTGCCTAACACACTCACCGCACCTCGTAGCGTCTCGCTAGTGCATCCATTCACCCACTAGCACGCTACAGCAGCAAAACCACCGACGCCCGAACTCCGGCCGCCGCATTCGTGCTCGCCGCCGTCGACTTAGACCACCCCAGCTCCTCCCGCTTGGCCTACTAGATGCGCGCGAGCCCTAGCTACGCGTAGGACCAAACCGCGGTCGATTTGGTCGACCGTGGGCAAATCCCGAGCCCCTCCGCCGTCCCGGGTTTCACCGGCGACGAGCCGTGGACCAAGTCCGGCGGGTTTGACCCTGCTTGACCGGGGTTTGACTTCCCCCCCTGACCCACTGACGTGTGGGGCCAGCCCCTGTTAAAAGTTAGTTTAGTTTAAAACCTAAACTTAATTAGGCACTGAGAGACTGACAGGCAGGTCCCACGGGTCAGGTTTGACCCTGGCCAGCCCGTTGACTCGCTGACGCAGTGATGACGTCAGGCTGACGCAGTATTACATTTTCTGGATTTAAGTTTATTCAGAAAATTCCAGAAAATAGTATAAACTTCTAAAAATCATATAAAATCAACCGTAGCTCAGAATGAAATGATTTATATATGAAAAATTATCAGAAAAATCCAAAGAATCTGTTTATGGCATCCTCATGCATGTTTGAACAACTTACAGCCACTGTATATGACAATTTAAATAAATGGCATCTGAAATGTCTTATATGGAGTTTGAATTTGAACCTAAGGTTCAAACCAACTCCATTTAATATGTTGCTAGCTGCATTAGCTCAAAACACATTCATATTGCCATGTCATAATCATGCATCATAATTGTTGCATTGCATTGATTGTGTTCTTCCTTGTTTGCTGGTGATTGTCCCCTCTCGATAGTCGTGATTCCGACGATGAGATCAATGACACCGATGAAGAGCTATACTATCTTCGGAAGTGTCAGGCAAGCATAACCCCTTGTTCATTCCGATACAATCCCACTCTCTCGCTCCTGCTCTCTTTACTGCATTAGGACAACAACGATTCAACTGTACATGCTGCGGTAGTTGAACCCCTTATCCTCTGCATGACCTGTCATTGCCACAGTAAATAGATGAAACCCACTAGCATGAGTAGGAGTTGTTTGAGCCCTGATGTGCCTACTCATTCATGTCTGTTTGTCATGCCTGCTACTGCTTAGAGTTGAGTCGGGTCTGATTCGTCGGGGATGAATTGGAATGGTGATGAACATGTCCTACTGTGTGTGAGCTAAGTGTGTGAACACGATTTGGTAAAGGTAGCGGTGAGAGGCCATGTAGGAGTACATGGTGGGTTGTCTCATTGAAGCCGTCCTCAGGAACTGAGTTCTGTGTTTGTGATCCATGATACAGTTACTACCACGCATTGGGCCCGAAACCAATGGACCCTCTCGGCTTCTTAATCACCCTTGTCCTCTGTCCAGGAGTTGCAAGTAGTTTCTGGTGTTTGTAGTATGCTGGGGGCCGTGGACAGCGCTGACCGGAGGGGTGGGCTGTGATGCGGTAGGCACGTGGCACGGTGTACCGGGCGCCCGTTTGGTGTCTCGGGAACCCTGCACACATCGTTCGGGGCCGTATGTGGAAACCTCGGCCGGACTCCCTGCGGATGGAACCTGAATAGGCGATAAACCTGGACTAGAGACTTGAGTGTTTAGGTAGGCTGTGGCCGACTCCCTCGCCAGGCTTCCGCTTGAAGGTTGCCGAGGTACACGACGTGTACATGGTGGTAAGTGGCGAGAGCGTGTGTGACGAAGTACACCCCTGCAGGGTTAACATCATCTATTCGAATAGCCGTGTCCGCAGAAATGGACTTCTGGGTTGCCTATAACAGTTCATAGACAAGTGAAAGTGGATACTCTAAAATGCGCAAGATAAGCGTGAGTGCTATGGATGGCGTTCTCGTAGGGAGACGGGAGCGGATCCATAGTGGTGTATTGATATGGTGAATATGTGGACTCGTGTGCGCCACCTCAAAAGAGTTGCTTGCAGTCGTAGTTAGGATAGCCACCGAGTCAAAGCTGGCTTGGTGCAGTTAAACTCCACCACCCCCTTTGTTGATACCGATGCATATGTAGATAGTTCTGATGTAAGTCTTGCTGGGTACATTTGTACTCACGTTTGCTTATTTTATGTTTTGCAGAGAGACGTCAGTCTCGCTAGTAGTTCCGTGTGGACTTCGACGTTTAGCTTGATACCTCAGCTACGATCTTGTGCCCTCGGCAGGATCTGGTAGATAGTCAGGCTTCTCAGCCTTTTTCATTTGTAGATGTCTGTACTCAGACATGTTAAGCTTCCGCATGTGTTTTGACTTGTATGCTCTGAATGTTGGGTCAAGAGGCCCATGTTTGTAATATCTGGCTCTTCGGAGCCTAATGAATAAATACTCTGAGTCGTAGAGTCTTGTTGTGATGCCATGTTGTATTTGCACATATCGAGCATATTGTGTGTATGATTGAAATGCTTGGTATGTGTGGGATCCGACAACCTAGTTGTTTATCCTTGGTAGCCTCTCGTATGGGGAAATGTAGTCCTGTGCTCCCATGAGCCATAGTAGTCCGCTACAGCCCGGTTCACCGGAGTCCTGCTAGCCCAGCACTACTGCTCCGGAACACTTGACTGGCCGGCATGTGTTTCATATCGTTCCTGTGTCTGTCCCTTCGGGGAAATGTCACGCGGTGACATCCGGAGTCCTGCCTAGCCTGCTACAGCCCGGGTTCCCGGAGTCCTGTTAGCCCAGTGCTACAGCCCGGATTCGCACGCTGCTGACCGAATGTTGATTCAGGTATGCCTGTCCCCATACGTTAGTGCCGCTTTGGGTTCACGACTAGCCATGTCGGCCCGGGTTCTCTGTCATATGGATGCTAGCAGCACTGTCATATACGTGAGCCAAAAGGCGCAAACGGTCCCGGGCCATGGTAAGGCGACACCCGTGGGACTACCGTGCGTGAGGCCGCAAAGTGATATGAGATGTTACAGGCTAGATCGGTGTGACTTAGAATCGGGGTCCCGACATGGAACCTCCACCTGTCTATGGTGGACCGCTCCCTTCCACTCATTTAAATCATGCCGGCCCGGCTCCTAAGATTGAGAAGAATGTAGATTTTGATTTTTGGGTCTATCGTTTTAAGCGTCATTTAAATCATGTGAACACTAACTTTTGGAGAATCATTGAAGAAGGTTTCTATCCGCATGACCGAAGTAACTTCACTCCTAGAGAAGTTGTGGATCATCAATTCAATGAGAATGCTCTCTTCATCATCCAAGAAGCAATCCCACCCGAAGATCTTCCTCATCTCCGGCCTTACACCGTGGCCAAAGATGCTTGGCTCCAAGTTGTTTCCCTCTATCGGGGAAGTGCAAGCATTCAACGCTCCAACTATGAAGTAGTGCAAGATGAAGCCGACGAGTTTGCAATGAAAGAAGATGAAGAACCTCGTGAGCTTTTTCAGAGAGTAACCAAACTCGCGGTCTCTCTCCGAGATCATGGAAGTAAGGACACGGATGACAATTGGATCAAGCGCAAATTCCTCAAGGCAATTATGCCCTACCACAAAGCCATGTCCTCCGTAATTCGTCAAAGGCCGGACTTTCACACCTTGTCCTCAAGTGAAGTGTTGGATGAGTTTGTTGCTATGAGCATCTTGGACAAGACCGCCGACAATGCGGTTCTTCGTTCTCAAAGAGTAAAGAAGCCCAACCTTGCTCTAAAGGCCAAGGTTAGTAGGGAGGAAGAGGATGAAGAGGAAGAAGAGGAGGGCAACCTCAAAGATACGAAGTATGCCTATCATGAACACATGGCTCTTGCTTCAAGGCAATTTTGGAGCAAGAAGAACACAAGGCCAAACTTCAACAAGAGCAATTCAAGTGGCGCAAAGGGCAAGCAACGAGTGAGGACTTGCTTCAATTGTGGCAATGTGAGCCACTTTGTTGTGGAGTGCCCCTACGAGAAGAGGGAAGACAATGGTGGCAAGCTCATTAGAAAGGACAAGGCCAAGTCGTTCCCCAACAAGAGCAACTTCACCAAGAAGACTCCTCCCAAGGCATTGGTGGTACAAGAAGAGTACAATGAGGATGATGACGATGATGAAGATGGTAAGTCGGTTGCCATGTCCTCCATTGCCATTGCGAAGACTCCACGGATGTCTCTCTTCGACTCACCCAATGAGAACATCACCACCAAGTGTCTCATGGCTAAAGCCACCAACAAGGTAACCCCCAACATCAAAACTACCATCATTAATCATCCTTCTTCGACGGATAGCATTGATGAACATGAGGGGACAAATGTGGAGGAAAATGAGTTTGAGACCTTTATGGGTAAGCTCAAGGGTAAATCCAAGAAGCACTTCGTTTCTCTCTTGGAACAACTTGGTGAAGCCAATGACATGATCGAGGCTCACGAAGATACCATCTCTAAGATGGAGGGGCATAGTCGTGACTATGCCGATGAGATTTCGGATCTTTCCAATGCTCTTGATGAAGAGCGTGGTCTTCGTTTGGCTCTTGAGGAGTCATACAACGATGATCATGCTAAGTTAAAGAAAGATCTTGATCATGCTCTTGTTGTGTCTCGTGTGCTAAACTCCGAGAAGGCAAAACTTGGGGTTGATCTTGCTAGACTTAAAGAGGAGTTTGACATTCTCGACAAGGCTCACAAAGTCTTGAAGGGTGTTCATGCTAGCCTCAAGGAGTCTCATGATCAACTCCAAGTAAAGCTAACTAAGGAGAAAGCCACCTTTCCTCGTATGGTGTTAACTGATAATGCAAATGCTACTAACCCTTGTTGTGAGCATGTGCACCTTGTTGAGGAGAATGCTAAGTTGAAGGAGCAGCTTGAGAAAGGCCTTGTGTCATGCATACAAGGTGAGAAGAACCTCAACGACCTTTTGAGAAACCAAAAGGAAGTTGTGGCCAAAGAGGGGATTGGGTTCACACCCAAGCCCAAGAACAAGAAGAAGAATGACAAGACCAAACGACCTCCTCCTCTCAAGCAAACTTTTGTGAAGGAGGGAGAGGGTGCTTCCAAGGAGAAGAAGAACAATGCAAAGGGTGACGGTGTCAAGAAGGGCAATACCACCCCATCCAACAAAGCCAGCGACTTTAATCCTTCTTATGTGCTATGCCGTGCTAGTGATGGGCATGTTTATGCCAAATTTGTTGGTTCTCCTCATGAGTATATTGAATGGTCTATTTGGGTTCCTAAGACCCTTGTTACTAACATCAAAGGACCCATTAAAAAATGGGTACCTAAAACCAAGCATTGATCTCTTGTAGGTGTTTGCTTCCGGTGGGGGATCATGGTTGCTCGATAGTGGAGCTACAAATCATATGACCGGAAGCAAGGACTTGGTGGTGGACGTGCACAAGATTCCATCTATGCCCACCAATGTCGAGTGGGGTGATGCCTTGTCTTCTAAGGTATTGGGACTCGGCAAAGTTGTCATTTCTCATGATCTCACGATCGAGAAGGTCATGCTAGTTGAGTCCCTTGCATACAATTTACTTTCCGTTCGTCAACTTGCTATCATGGGCTTTGCCACTTTCTTTGATATTGATACCGTGGCCCTCTTGTGGAGCAAGACTCTTAAAGTAGCCTTTGTTGGGCATGTCGAAAACGGTCTCTATGTGATTAACTTTTCGGAGCGACCCACTAGGACCGCGACATGCCTAATGGCTAAAGTTGACGTGGGATGGCTTTGGCATCGCCGGTTAGCCCATGTCAATATGAGATCTTTGCAAAGTCTTCTCAAGGGGGACCATGTCCGTGGACTAACGAACGTTAGTTTTGCTAAAGATCGTGCTTGCAGTGCTTGTATCGAAGGAAAGCTTCATGAGAAGGCTCACCCTCCCACGACTCTCATTTACTCGAAGAGGCCTTTGGAGCTCCTTCATTTGGATCTCTTTGGGCCTCCATCCTTTGATAGTCTTGGGGGTAGAAAGTATTGCTTGGTAATTGTGGATGACTATTCAAGATACACTTGGGTGTATTTCTTCAAGAGGAAGAGTGAGACCCAACAAACCGTCATTGACTTTGCAAATGAAGCCCAATGTCAACACAATGCAAAGATCTTGACAATAAGAAGTGACAACGGCACCGAGTTCAAGAACTACACCTTGGATGAGTTTCTTAGTGATGAGGGGATCAAGCATCAATATTCCGCACCTTACACCCCTCAAAAAAACGGTGTTGCGGAGAGGAAGAACCGGACGTTGATGGATGCCGCAAGGACCATGATGGAGGAGTTCAAGTCTCCATACAACTTTTGGGCCGAAGCCATCAACACCGCGTGTCATGCATCCAATCGGCTTTACCTCCGCAAGGGCTTGAACAAGACTCCGTATGAGATACTCACCGGTAACAAGCCCAACCTCAAGTACTTTCGGGTGTTCGGGTGTAAGTGTTTCATTCTCAAGAAAGGTGTTCGATTGTCTAAATTTGAGGCTAGAGCATATGAGGGCATATTTGTTGGTTATACTACAAACTCTCATGTTTACCGTGTCCTCAATAAATCCACAGGACTTATTGAGGAGACATGTAACGTGGAGTTTGATGAGAATAACGTCTCCCAAGTGGAGCAAAGTGGCACTTGTGATGTAGGTGATGAAATTCCTCCTCAAGCCATAACAAGAATGGGTGTTGGTTTTATCCTACCCATTGAGGAACCCCTTGTGGCCGAAGGAGAAGGACAATGCTCCACTCAAGTGGAGCCATCACCAACCCAAGGCCCACACGCTTACGAAGAACAAAGTGAAGGCCCTCAACCTCATGAACAAGACCAAGGGCAAAATCATGATCAAGACGGTGGTGACACACCAAGTGATGCCCAAGGTCAAGTTCTCTCCCCCGAGCAAGTTCAAGATCAAGAACAAGCTCAAGACGGCACTCAAGATGATCAAGTGGCCGCTCCTCGACTCACCACCGAGGAGGAATTGGAGCGTCGTGCCGCCAAGATTGCATCCAAGCTCTCCACCAAGGGTCATCTCATGAAGAATGTGCTTGGAAGCATTCAAAAGGGGGTAAGCACTCGTAGACAATTGGCAAACTATTGTGAACATCACGCGTTTGTCTCTTGTGTTGAACCCCATAAGGTATATGAAGCACTCGAAGATCCGGATTGGCTTAATGCCATGCATGAAGAACTCAACAACTTCGAGTACAACAAGGTGTGGAGATTAGTGCCGAGGCCAACGGGGAACCACAATGTCATTGGAACCAAGTGGATATTCAAGAACAAGCAAGATGCTCATGGGACCATCATTCGCAACAAGGCACGATTGGTGGCATAAGGCTACTCCCAAGTCGAGGGTATCGACTACGGTGAAACCTTTGCTCCCGTTGCTCGCCTTGAATCTATTCGTTTGTTGATTGCTTATGCCTCTCATCACAACTTTAAGTTGCAACAAATGGATGTGAAGAGTGCTTTTCTTAATGGTCCCATTAATGAGTTGGTTTATGTCAAGCAACCCCCCGGGTTCGAGGATCCCTACTTTCCCAATCATGTGTATCAACTCGATAAGGCACTCTATGGCCTTAAACAAGCCCCACGTGCGTGGTATGACCACCTTACCGAGTTGTTACAAGATCGTGGGTTTGAAGTTGGGCTAATCGACCCCACTCTTTTTACTAAGAAGGTCAAAGGGGAGTTGTTTGTATGCCAACTATATGTTGATGACATTATCTTTGGTTCCCCTAACAAAGCTTTCAATGAGGAATTTGCCGCACTCATGACCTCAAAGTTCAAGATGTCTTCCATGGGAGAGTTGAAGTTCTTTCTCGGTTTCGAAGTAAAGCAAAGAAGAGAAGGAACCTTCATCAACCAAGCCAAATACACTCAAGACATGCTCAAGAGATTCAAACTAAGTGATGTCAAGCCGGCGTCCACTCCAATGCCCACCAAGTGCCAACTTGACATCGATCCCAATGGTAAAGCGGTGGATCAAAAGGTATATCGCTCCATGATTGGTTCCTTGCTTTATCTTTGTGCATCTAGACCGGATATCATGTTGAGTGTGGGAATTTGTGCACGGTTTCAAGCCGCACCTAAGGAAAGCCACTTTGTGGCGGTCAAGCGAATCTTTCGATATTTGGCTCATACCCCAAACTTTGGCTTATGGTACCCAAGAGGAGCAAACTTCAAGCTTGTAGGATATTCGGACTCCGATTGGGCGGGAGACAAAGTGGATAGGAAGTCCACTTCCGGAAGGTGCCAATTCCTTGGTTGCTCTTTGGTAAGTTGGTCTTCTAAAAAGCAAAGTTGTGTGTCTCTCTCGTCCACCGAAGCGGAGTATGTGGCGGCCGGGAGTTGTTGTGCACAACTCTTATGGATGAGGCAAAGTTTAAAGGATTACGGTGTCATTTGTGACAAAGTGCCTCTTTGGTGTGATAATGAAAGTGCCATCAAGATTTCTCTCAACCCCGTGCAACACTTCAAGACGAAGCATATTGAGATTCGGTATCACTTCATCCGAGATCACATTAGGCGAGGGGAGATCGATCTCAATTACGTCAACACCCATGATAACCTTGCAGATATTTTCACGAAGCCTTTGGATGAAGCAAGATTTCGCGAGTTAAGGCATGAGCTAAATATCATTGATTCGAGCAATGTTGCTTGACCCCTTGCACACCCCACCACACTCAACTTGTTGTCTATTCTAGGTGTAGGCATGGATATAGGGGGAGTGTTGTTCTCTCAATGAACTCTCCCTCCCCCCATTATGCATAAAGTGATCAACTCTTTCACATTAGCCATTTTTGATGGTACTTGTGCTTCAAAGATGAGTTTTGGTCATGGGCCCAGGGATAATTCTTCGCGGTGCCATACCAATTGACTCAAACATAGGTGGCTCTGGCCACCGCCCTCCCTTTGGAGAGGTTGTGTCTCGTGGTTGATTCTTGTTGTCTTTTGCCTTTCTCTCTTCGTGTTGAGCGTGTTCTTGTGGTGTCTTGTTTGCTTGAAGATTCCGTGCGAAGACCATTTTTTTCTTGTGTTTGAAACGTGCATCTTCTTGAGCTCACGGTACTACCGCAGCCTGCCACGGTACTACCGCGTGTGGAGTGCGCGGTACTACCGCACCTAGCGTGGCAGTAATTTTTTACTGCCGCCTGGGGGAGCGGTACTACGGCCTCGGTGCGGTACTTCTGCCCGGGCGGTACTACCGCGATGACGTGCGGTACTACCGCGGGAGGAGTGAGCGGTACTTCCGCACCCGGCGCGGCAGTATTTTTTTACTGCCGCCTGGGGGAGCGGTACTACGGCCCCGGTGCGGTACTTCCGCCCGGGCGGTAGTACCGCGATGACGTGCGGTACTACCGTGCGGTCACGGGCGCGTGGGGGTTAAACACGGGCAGGGGGAGTTCTAACTCCCCCATACCCATTCGTCTCTCTCCCCACTTCGTCTCTCTCTCTCTCTCGCTCGCTCAAGAACGGCGCCGGAGGCCCTCGCCGGATCTCCGTCTCCAGCCGCTCTCCTCGGATTCCAACTGGTGGGATCGTTCCCCCCACTCCCTCTTGCCATGGAACAAGGTTTCTCCCCAATCCCTCTCGTTTTCTTGTTCATCTTGTTGCTTTTAGGTTTTGGGGAGATGCAAGTTGTTCTTGAGATTTTAAGTCAAATCTATGCAAGAGTAGGATGTAGGAGAGTAGTTTTGCGTAGTGTTGGTACTTGCTATAGTTGTCCCGTGATGGATTTGATCGACCGTAGTACCGCGTGTTGACACGGATGTGCTCAGATCTCCATGGCTATTTCGGATCTGCAACCGTGCGGTACTGCCGCTCTGCGGGCGCGGTACTACCGTACGTCCGGTACTACCGCCCTACCGGCGCGGTACTACCGCACGTCCGGTACTACCGCTCCTTGGAGCGGTACTACCGCACGTCCGGTACTACCGCTCCTTGGAGCGGTACTACCGCACGTGGCACAACACGCGTTACTACCGTTGTCACAAATCCCTCTTGTGGCACTTCTTACGTGCCATGTCTACTTGTTTCACCTGCTTTGCTGTGGTCTTTGCATTGATCCTTCTCGTGTTTCGTGCGTGTTTGTTTTGTGGTGTGTGTTTTAGGTGGTGGCTCAGGTGCTCCAGCTCGCCGCTCCAATCCACCCCGTGACACGGGGTCCAAGCGTATGCGCAACACAGAGGAAGCAGAGGGCTCCAATGCCCCCCAACGGAGAACCAAGACCACTGCCAGCAAAGAGAAGGAACCCACCAAGGGCATGGATGAGATACCGCTTGCTGAGTTCATCGCTCGGAGGAAGGTCAATCCGTATGGAAACCCTCGTGCCATCTTTCGAGGGAATGATCTATTCTGGGCCAAGCAGCGGAATCTCATTTATCTGGATGTCATCAAGGCAAAGCAAAATACCCATGTGGAGGTGAAGTGGATCAACATGCATCACATGCGCAAAGAGGCGCACCGGGAATACTTTGGTGAGGCTTTGGACCTCGTGGAGCAATTTGGCATTGAGCATATCATCTCATTCCACAAAGACTATGATCCTGAGATCCTTGCCCAATTCTTTGCCTCCATGCATTTTCATCCCAATGAGGAAAGGACCATGACTTGGATGACCAATGGCCGACAGCTGGCTGCTACCTGGAAGGAATTCATGACACTGCTTGGGATTCCGGATGAGGGGCTCACCACACCCCAAGGTGTTCGCCCTCATGCCAATTCCGAGTCTGCCAACAAGAACAAGCTCATGCCCTACCTTGTGGATAAGAAGCTCTCCAATGGCAAGTCAACTTGGGTACTCAACTCATTTCTTGACATCATGCACAGGATCTTCCGCAACACTCTGTTCCCACGCATTGGGGACAAGGACAAAGTGCATGCCTATCTAGTGGATATGATGCTGTTGTGTGAAGATGCTCGCAACTCTCAGACTCAGCCACTTGATGTCTCACATATCATGGGGACTAAACTTCGGTTTGCGGTCTACAACCGCAAGGTCCCCATCTATGGACCTTATCTGTTTCAGTTGATCTCGGCTACTTGGGAGCGGGTCTACCCTCAGGATGAGTTTGAGGCCCCTGGTTGGATCCGGCATGAGCCCATCAACCTCCGTATCAAGTCTCAGTGGGCCAACACTACCTCTCGTGCTGATACTGCGGCTGCCATGGACATGGATGCAGATGAGGATGAGGAGGAGGCAGCAGACGAGGACAGTTCTGAGGGTTACATCCCTCCCACCTCTGAGCCTTCTTGGGCTAAGCGATTGAAGAACAAGATGAAGATGTTGTTTTGTATGCAAGCCAAGGGGCAGTACCAGACCCATGTGGCTTCCAAGGAGGTTCGCCGCCGCGACAAGCGGATTTTCAGGACTTTTGGCGAGAATATATCTAGCGGGTCAGAGGTGAACATCACCCCAGGCAGAATGGCTGCACAAGCAGGGCTACCGGTGGACCGAGTCTGAGGAGGAGTCCGTCCCAGCTGCAGAGTCCGACGAGGAGCGTTCCAGTGACTACTCCGCTTGAGCCACCCCTATTGATGTCGGTGTCCTCTCTGCCTTTTTGGCGTCTCGATGCCAAAGGGGGAGAGAGTGTAGGATTTGCTGCGAGTTATGTCGTGTTTGGGTCAGTTGAACTTTGTTTATTTCGTTTGCTTTGGTTTGCTTTGGTTTGCTTTGGTTTGTGCTCGTGAGACCTTCTATCATATGGTGTAAGACATATGCACTCTATTGTGCCGTAGTAAACTTATTATATCGTGTGCTTATTACATTATGCTCCTGTCTATCTTGCTTAGCTTTAGCTTTATTGCAAGATTTGCCATGTCTATAAAATATAGGGGGAGTGTTGATCCTAGTATGTGTGCCGTGCAGTCCAAAGCACTCATCGAGATAGCACACATCTAGGGGGAGCCCGTCTATATTTTAGAGACTTGGGGTTTTCCCTTGCTCTTTGTGTTATACCCTCGTGCAAATCCCGTGTTGTCATCAATCCACCAAAAAGGGGGAGATTGTAAGGGCATTTTATCCCTTAATTGGTTTTGGTGATTGATGACAATGCTTTTGCGGACTAATCATGTGCATCAAATATTTCAGATATATTGACTAGACACAAGATGATTGGGTTCCCCTCAAAGGCTATAGAAGACGGCGTTTCTCTTCGGTTCTTTTCGGTGGTATTGAGTCGTAGGGAAGCCATACTATTAAGAGGGGGTCCGCTTTGGAAAGGTTGGGTGGATTCATCACGTACACATCGTCCCTTGCACCTCCTTTCCTCTTGCCTTTGGAGCATCCTAAGTTTTCCGTGTCTATGCAATTATAGCTCTTGTCTGCCGAACTAGGAAGTGCGGTAGTACCGCTCCTCAGAGCGGTACTACCGCAGGACCTTGCGGTAGTACCGCAAGGCCCCACGGTAGTACCCCTTCTAGTGAGCGGTAGTACCGTGGTCCCTGGTTAGTTCCGCAACTACGCGGCTGTAAGGGGCGAATGTAATTTTTTACATCCGCACCTAGCGCGGTAGTACCGCGGCTGGCTTACGGTACTACCGCGTCGGGTTTTTGCATCGACTCCAACTCTGCGGAAGTAGCCACGGATGTAATTTTTTATATCCGTGCCTTCCCATCCCTGGACAGCCCCTGCCTTGCGATAGTACCGCAAGGGGGTGGGATAGTACCGCGCCAGCAGTACTACCGCCCTCTGTCGTATTGCTGTGTGGCTGTTTTGGTCTCTGCTGCGTGGGCAGTAGTACCGCGGGGCTCTGCGGTAGTACCGCGTGCCCCTGCGGTAGTACCGCGCCTCAGGTGCGGTAGTACCGCGTGCCCCTGCGGTACTACCGCGCTGCGCAGGCTGAGTTGGTGGATAACGGTTGGATTTGTTCTCCCACTATATAAGGGGTGTCTTCCTCCTCTAGTTGACCACCTCTTCCACCTCCAAGCTCCATTGTTGCTCTAAGCTCCATTTTCGCCCGATCTCCTTCCCTAGCCAATCAAACTTGTTGATTCTCTAGGGATTGGCTGAGGAGGCCCCGATCTACACTTCCACCAAGAGATATTTGAATTCCCCCCACTAATCCCTTGTGGATCTTGTTACTCTTGGGTGTTGAGCACCCTAGACAGTTGAGGTCACTGTGGAGCCATAGTCCATTGTGGTGAAGCTTCGTGGTGTCGTTGGGAGCCTCCAATTAAGTTGTGGAGATTGCCCCACCTTGTTTGTAAAGGTTCGGTCGCCGCCTTCAAGGGCACCAATAGTGGAATCACGGCATCTCGCATTGTGTGAGGGCGTGGGGAGAATACGGTGGCCCTAGTGGCTTCTTGGGGAGCATTGTGCCTCCACACCGCTCCAACGGAGACGTACTTCCTCTCAAAGGGAAGGAACTTCGGTAACACATCCTCATCTTCACCGGCTCCACTCTTGGTTATCTCGTGCCTTTACTTGTGCAAGTTTATTTGTGCCTTATCTCTTTCTTGCATGTATGCTATTGTTGTTGCATCATATAGGTTGCTCACCTAGTTGCATATCTAGACAACCTACTTTGATGCAAAGTTTAAATTGGTAAAGAAAAGCTAAAAATTGTTAGTTGCCTATTCACCCCCCCCCCCTCTAGTCAACTATATCGATCCTTTTCACCAGCCCATTCTTCTGGAGGTCGAAGGGCTTGCCTACAATGAGGCCTATCCGACCCAGGACTGTTCTGTCGTTCGTAAAGTCTATAGTAACGAATTTGACTAGGCCGCCCTTGAGGAAGTTCTTAAATTCCTCGCACTCAACGTCGGCATGGCATATGTGGTAGACCAAGCATAAGTCATGCACGCAAACCTGGATCACGACGGGCTTCATCTTCTCTTCCTCCTTTAGATTCTTCTCTTTGTCCACGGCTGTGGTGTACTCAACATCTAGCCCAGCGACCCACTCATCATTTGACTTTTAGAACATGCGTCTGAAGCGAGCAAGGCATCCTTTCACCGTCACGGAAGAACGGGTGTAGATGACGTCAAACTCATCGCCGGTGATAGTTCTAACCTTGTACTCACTGCCGATCATGGAGATTTGGGACGCCATGGATTTGGGAGGAGGGTTAGGATTAGTGGAACTGCCGTAATGTGAAAGGACGGGACGACTAGGAGTGAACTATCGTAATGTTAAAGGAAGTCCGGGGACGAGTATGAGCGAACTGCCAGCGGTTTTTCGATTGTAAAAATGCTGAGTGGGGTGTGCGAACAGTAGGGTAGTGGCTTGCCTGGTGGATAAATGGATTCATGCACAGTACTATGGGGGCCCAATTAGATGTCATGTCTACTCGACGCCCAATTAAATGACTTTCGATGTCATGTCAAGCGTCGGGAAAATTACAGGTGATACAAAGCTTTCCATTCTCCCATGATACGGGCTTTCGAGATCCCTTGGATCTGAGATCGAACGGTTGCATGGCGTGATTCTAGACCTATGGGTGAATATCCTATCCTGGAGGGTTATTCTGCAAATTTTCAGCAACTTAGCATGCGACCGTTCGATCTCAGATCCAAGGGCTGCCAGCAGCCCGTATCATGGTCGCGCCTACCACGACCGTCGCCTCGCTCGCGCAATCGCGCCCTTGGAGATTTAACACAGTGCGTTAGGCTATCTGATGTTTGCATGTCATACATAGTCATCACTTAGTCACTCATACAACAAGGTTAGCTATATGGTTAGCTATAAGAGTATTTTTTTACTTCTCTCTATCTCTTTTTTCGTAGTATTTATTGCATTTGCCAAGGAGTGACCTATTCCAATGAAATGGTGCTTAGATGAGGTGCTAAGGGCATTAAATGGCTTAGCAACTCAAGTCCCCAATGCATAGGTGCTTAGTTTTTTGTTACTAAGTTTGCTTCATTTAATTAGCTATAGACTCAAAATTGTCTTTTCACCTAGGTACATGCGCTTAGCACCATTTCTTCGTGAGGTCACCAAACTAGTCTCTCTCTTCTTAATTAACTTGCCACATCAGACTTTATGCCTATGTGGCAGGCTTAGCACCTGTACGAGCAAGTACAATAGTGGGCTATAAGCCCGCTTACATGGCATTTTTGCATATGTCGAGGAAAGAGGCAAGGAAAAAGTGGAGGAGTGGGCTCTCATGCAAGAGCCAGCCTCTACATGGTGGAGCATTGGGAGAGGCACCTGTATACCAAGGAGGTGGTTAGGAATCGGGAGACTCACGCCGGTCGTAGCGCCGTAGTTAAAATGATAATGGCAAGTCAAATCACGGGGCCCCACCTGTCCAGCAGTAACTCGTTGTCAAATCACACAGCCCTACGTTTGCAGCAGCCTACTCCCTCATCTTCTCGCGTCTCTGTCGAACCGACTAGGCGGAACTGCCCCGCCTACCGCGCGGGAAAAGCCCCGCCCTCGAATTTTAAATAGTACTCCATGGATTGCGCCATGGAGCAAAGCCTCAAGAAAACGGCAGTACACATGTACGGAGTATACAGCACGCCCGTCGCGTTCGCGTCGCACCCCAGACGGACGGTCGGTCTGGCACGCCGCTCTCCGAATGGAACGCGCGTCATATTGCGTTTGCACACACATGTGGGACCGCAATTGAGAACCGACCATAGGCACACTCCCCGGCCCCGCAAGTCGGGTGAGTTAATAGAAGAGAGAGACGAGCAATAGTACTAGAGAAGTGTTGTACAGACGTTGGTGCATGGATGATCCCTGGATGACACGGAAGATCAGTTCGTCCATGCATGTGACCAGAATCCAGCAGACACGCCTGGATTGGCTATCGTCTACATATCGTGCAGGTTGTGTTGTATAGGGCTGTAGTTCTGATGAGAAATCTAAAAAAAGGTTTCTTGTCATCTCGCAATATTAGGTGTCATGTGCTTCGAATCACTGCGAGGGTTAAACAGCGACAACTGAGTTTCTCCAAGGCGCTGGTCATTGGGGGCACATGCATGAAGACTACTCGGCTGCCATCTAGGTCAAGCCGGCTATGTTAATTAGGACATCTATCGATGGACCCCTTTTCTATGAGTTTATCTTTAATTTGAGCTTTGATCCTCGTCTAGTTTGTCCGTCGGGATTCATGTTGTCTCTTTTGGGCAGTGAGGTTATGGTTTCTTGTCATGTGGCACTTTTTCGTGTTATATGTTATAATCCGGTGCTTCAGATCAAAATGACGACAACTGCGCCTCCGGGGCACATGCATGAAGACTTCCCGACAGTCATTCACGAGGTCAAGCCGGCTCCGGTAGACAAAAGAAAACTAGTACTCCACTATATAGGCAGGAGCCTTCGCACTTGCTTGCTAGTGTTGCTCTCTTCACACTGTGTCGTCCTCTCCAGATCTAAACACGACAGTGGTGGCCACACTCTCTCTCTGCTCACCGCTGGTTACAGACCCAGCTGGATCCTCTCCGCTGGGGAAGGTGAGAAGGTGCAACGTTCACGCGGTCGTCCTCGGCGACGGCTCTTACCCACTGCCGGCGCGTTCCGATCAGCGTGCCTTGCCGTTCTCTCCCAAGCACCGCTGGCTAGGGAGGGCCTCCGACCCCTTCTTCCTCGCTGCCGTAGTGTGGATAGATCAGCCTCCCGCCGCCCACCTAGCGACATCCCGGCGACCCTCAGGTATAACTTCCTTCGAAACCGGCCTTGCTCTACTTCCCGAGCTCCTGACATCACTGCATTTGTATCTTTTACTATTTCTCAGGCCCCCTCGTAGATAGGATCGATCGGCTGTTCGAAAGCCACCTAAATTTTTACTGTTAAGAGGTAAAACTAGTTCACGCACTCGAATCTAGTACTACTTGGTTCAAACCAGGAAGAAAGGGGTGGGGGTGGGGGTGGGGGAAGATTTGTTACCTGAATCTAGGACTTGGTAGAAAGAGGAAATAATGGGGGCGAAAAGTAGCAGAGACTGGCTATCCAACTGGTCTCTTGGTCTAATAGGGAAATAAAGGGAAACGCAATACAAACTCAATATAAACCCGATCTATTGGTTGAAAAGGGAAAGAAAGTGGGGACTAGGGGACAAGTCAACAGAGTAAGTCTAGCACTAGATTTGCTAGCCTCACATAGTATAAGGTGGCTATACCGAACAAAAATGGGACAACCCAGATATCCTGTTCTGATGTTTGTTGCCCCGAGCCACTCTTATGTAATGCCACTGGTAAAATGTAGCAGTCGCATTGTTAAAAGTAAGGACACGTTAAACCAATGTTGTTTTCAATGTAATGCCTCCAGTAATATGAATAAATGGCACTTTTTTTCATGTCCTGCTAAATTTCCCATTAAGGTAAGTTGCTTCTTTTTGTTAGAAATGCAACTGTCCTGGTCCGCCTACTCTCCCGTGCCCAAATACCAACTCTGTAGCAGTAATCCGCTTGTCGGTCTGACCGTTTGCCAAAGATCCTGCATGCTGAGTCTGCTCTTGTGCTACTGTTTTGGCACTGCCATGATAAAGCAGTAATGTTATTATTTTGCACCTTAATCTAGTGGCACTATTAATTTGAGGCAATGTTTTCGCACCGCTAGTGCCACTGATTTTTTTTATATATCAAAAGAGGGGGTTTCCTCCGATTTCATTAAAGAAACCCAACCATAGAGAACCATTATCCGACAACATCTCAGTGTAAACAGGCAGTTATGCAACTACTACTAGAACTGACTGAGTACTAGTAGGAGACAAGTTCGCCACATAAGATAGGGAGGTAGGGGGATGCAGCACCAGCTCGACCAAGTTTGGATTACAACCCAAATGCTACCACAGAAACATCAGGGGGGAAGCTAGGGACTGAAAGAGCCAGCTTTAGCATCCCAGTCTAAGGACCCCCGGCCTCCATCCTTGCGACGCACGGTACACCTCGTTTGCCACCTGCTCGACCCTAGTGCCACTGATAAAATGAAGTAATAATACAGTTAAAATAGAGCGAGTGTCATCTCTATCATTTCATTTCCAATGTAGATAAAGAAAGTGCTTCTCTTTGTTAGTATATGTTTCATCAACTAGTCCTATTGTTAATGTTTAAGCGTTTCTGCAAACTGGGGTGCTTAATTTTAGTTGATCTGCACAAAAATAGAGATTTGGAATGTCACAAGGCCCCTCCTTGTACTACCGTTGTACACTGATGTTCATCACTGGCAGAAGGTGTATCGGGGAGACTTGGGTCGATTTCCAGTATGAGGCGTACCGTATGAGGCGTCGCAGGGCCCATCTCGCCCTCGCAGCATGGCATACTATGATACTATCACAATATTTTCTTCTATTTATTAGTGTATGTTTCGTCAACTAGTGCCACTATAATGTAATCACGCTTTTTCATTATCTGTGCAAATAGGGTTATTCAGCTACATTTCGTAAGCATGATTTTCATTAGCTGACTGATTGTAAGCATGAGCAGATGGAAGATTAGGTTAGTGCGAAGCTTACCTTAAACCCTACCGCTGCTGTTGAAATGAGGCGAGCGTCGAGGGAACTGTGGAGAACGGCAGGGAAGGGACATTGCGCCATCCGGCCTCCTCTTGCGATGGGAGAACGAATACTCCTGTGGCTTTGGCTGGCTCTGCACCCTCACGAACGGCACACCGTACTCGATCGATTCGTTATCCTCTGGGTGCTTGACATTCGACCTGTACGCCCACCACCTCCGCCTGACTTTCGCCTCAGGAGAATCTGTCTGCTCCGTCACCCAGAGGAGATACTCGATGAACTCGAAGGACTGCGGCGTGACTACCGCCGAGGAGTACATCGCCGCCCTCATCGCCGCCGTCTCGCTCTTTCGCATACATTGCCACATGGTCCTCGCCGTCCTTGAAATCTCCCACTCATTGTCAAACCAAGTAAGGATCTCCTTTAACCTGACTAACTTTGCCTGGTCGCCGCCGGCGATCTGCCTGATTCGCTGTTGCATCCTCTCCATATATGTCCTTCTGAGTGGTCCGGTGCTAGATTTTGAAGATGGGAGGAGAGACGGTGGTCGCAATAGAGAAGAGGGAGAGGCGAGACGGTGGTTTTGGAATGGAGATGATGGAGAGGAGAGGGAGTGGTTTTGCAATGGAGAAGAGGGAGAGGCGAGACGATGGTTTTGGAATGGAGATGATGGAGAGGAGAGGAGGTGGTTTTGCAATGGAGAAGAGGGAGAGGCAAGACGGTGGTTTTGGAATGAAGATGATGGAGAGGAGAGGAGGTGGTTTTGCAATGGAGAAGAGGGAGAGGAGCGTGCGACAGCGATTTAGGATTGGATGAGGGGGCCGGCACGCTGTGACTGGATCAAAATCAAAATCAATTTACCCTTCAATTAAGAAAGCGACCCCACATTAACTAGTCTCCCTTTTATTCTAGGTCATAATTGACCATGATTTTCACAAATAAAATATATGTTATACATTGCAAAAATAATATAATTTGAAAGTACATTCAGATACGAACCAAACGATACAATTTTTGGTGACATGCACTCACATTTTGCTTGTCAAATACAGTACGTGGTCAAACTTTGATCCAAAATACGCAAAACAAAAAAATACTTCCAAGACCAGCGCTGCTCCTCTCCTCTTAAACCACCGCCGCTCCTCTCCTGTTCCAATCTAAATCCAGCGCCGCTCCTCTCCTCTTCCATTTCAAAACCACCGCCCCTCCTCTCATGTTCCGATCCAAAACCAGCGTCGCTCCTCTCCCGTTCTAATACAAAACTAGCACTGCTCCTCTCCTCTTCCATTCAAAAACCACCGCCGGCGAGTGAAGGTGTTGTGGAGAAGTAGATCGATGGAGGAGTACAACCGATACGTGAGGATCGTAGACGGCAACCCTGTGAAGCTAGCTAGGATGTTGGAGATACAGTCTTGGTTTGACAACAAGGACCAACTAGCGGCGACGGCGACATCCATGGCCAAATATCTACAACAGAGCGAAAAGGCGGCGATACTCCCGAAGGGAGTCGCGCGGGAGTACATAGAGCTACTCCTCTGGGCCATGGAGCAAACAGATTCACCGAATCTGATCGTGAGGGAGCGGTGGTGGGAGTATCGATCCCAGATGGAGCATCCACCAGAGATTGAAGGATCGAGCATCTATGGGGTGCCGTTTGTGAGGGTGTCGTGCCATAGCGAGCCGGTGGAGTCTTCGTCGACCGAACCCAACTGCAAGAGGAGAAAAGCGGTTGGCCCGATGACGCTTCCCCGCCATCCTCTCCCTCGACGTTCACATCTTCTCACGGGGCGGCTGTCTGCCACCAAGGAATAGGAGGGGACTGCCCCCAGCCAAATAGTTGGGCAGGTTGTGAATTGTCAGGAGGAGCTTAGGGTTGTCAGTATTTGCAGGTTGTGAATTGTGTTTTGTGTTGTGTATTTTGAGAGTACTTTCATATATGAATGCCTTTTGAATTTCAGAATTGCAGTATTAAGCATATGAAGTATTTTATGAATTCTAGAGATCTATTTTTAGCACTTAAAAAAATGTAGTTTCATAGGAGTATAAAAGTGCAGACAATGTGATTCTCAGAGAAGAAACTACAAGTTTCAGTTTCAAATAAGAAACTGCAAGTTCAGTTTCAGATAAGAAACTGCAACTTTCAGAGGCAGAGCATTTATATTAACACGGCCTTTTTAAACAGGGATAACATCATGTTGGAAGTTTTATTCATGGTCGAAAATGGAACTACCAGCCAGTTAACATCATGCTGATCAACATGCATGCATAGCACATCTTCATATGACGCACAGTCAAAAAGATATGCTATTTTCAAAATGCCCACACAATGTTGAGTGTGCGAAAAACAGAGAAAACGAGGGACGAAGTTTTGGCAAGTGTTGGAAGTGGTGTGCGTAGATGACAATGGGGACCCACATGTCAATAATGGTAGAGGCAAAAAATTTGGAGATATTTTCCCTGCATCAGGTGGAATCGAACCCAGGCGGAACAGCTGCCGGGTAGTGTCACTTGGCCACTGGGCTAGTTCAGTACTTTCGTTACAAATAAGGCACTGCCTCAGGTGGTCCGATCTCCTCCTGCGCCTTTGTGCGCTCGTCGCGGCGCCGCTATCTGCCGTTGTGAACATGCTGAACAAATAAGAGGAATCTGGAGAGGACTGTACGTGGAGAGGCGGACAGTCAGGACCCACCAGGTCTATGGCCGTACGCAAGCAAGTGCCTCATTGAAAAAATACTTCCTCCTAATGCTATACTGACGTTGGGGCCCACGGGTTTGTCAACGTAGTTACATTTTTTTAGGTGCTTCAACGTAGTTACTAAAGGAGATAAATTCACAACGAAGCCGAGGAGCCGGCAGGTATCATTTATTATCACTGGGCAGCAAGTATCAGCTGGGTTGTGGGCTGCCCCGTCTACGCTTTCTTTTTTAACATGCGCAGCCCACGACATGCCGGTTTGTATTTTCTTGAGGGCCATCATGTATCAACCGGCCTATGGACCTCCCATCCGAGGTTTTTATTTTTCCTGAAACATCGGCAGCCCAACTTATGTATTTTTTTTAAGAAAACGCAGAGGTCTGTTCTATTTTTCTATATAAGAATAGGAACGCCTGGTCCAACTTATGTTTCCCTTCTAACTATATTATATATATATATATATATATATTATTTTATATGTTATTATATATTACTGTTATTGTCATCATATATTTAATAGATACTTACATATGTAAGAAAACAATATCCCACATCTTATTAACTTATAAAAATAATTTCTTAACAATAAAATCCTGGATTTTTTGGCAACGAAAATCCTGGTGATTGTGTACAAAAGCTTGGTAAGATTTAAGGACCAATGTAATAATAAATTACTTGTTATTCAAATATATCTATAACAAAATGCTCCGCCCCTGTTTATTTTTTGATAACATTGCTGCGCCCAACCCAACATTATAATTAGAATCAGCCCAGCAAAATCGTGTATTTCGAGAAAGTGCAAATGGCCTATAATTTTTTAGGAAAAAATAAATGGGCCGCATGTTCACCCAGCCCAGCAAATGGACTGTAATTCTAAAAAAAGAAATCAAATTGACTGTAAATTCTGAAAAAATGGGTTGAATACGTGCCACATTTTTGGAGGCTGAAATGTGGGCCAATAGGTCGAAGCCAACGCAAGTCGTTGTCAACTTAGTCAACAAATGATTCTGACATTGTTAGCCATTGAATTTACATCCAACGACTGACATCCATCTTCAATCTCTCGTCTTCTTCCTCCAGCGCCGCCGGGACCACCTGCTCTCGCCTCCTGCTGCTAGCAGCGCTGCTTAGCACGCTTCGCTGTGAAGCACTACCCCACCGCCGGCCAGGCCATCCCTCCACCCCTCCACACCTCCTGTTCTTCTCCACCGACTGCCGAACCACACCGCACCAGAACCAGTTAACCCTCGTACACCTCTCTGTCTGCGACTCCACTCCCGCATCTTCCCATCTCCGGCTCGTTGTTGTCCGGGGCCTCGCCGTCGTCCACCACCCTGGATGCGCTTGGCGCGGAGTGGTCAACGTGGTCAACGAACGACATCCATCGGAAGTGGACTGTACGTGGAGAGGCTGACAGCTGGGTCCACGGCCGCACGCAACAAAATGCCTCCTTATTACGCGCAAAATAATGATTTCTCCACCTGACAGCTGGGACCCACCGGAAGGGCCTCTGTATTTCGTGGAAAAAAACGTTCCCCCCGCTGACAGGTCAGACCCACCAGCTATATCTTCGCACGCCAGGAAGTGCCTCCTTATTACGCACAATAAAATGAATACCCCCCTGCTAGCTGGGACCCACCATAGTGGGGGGCTGACTTGTGGGCCTACTAAGTTGACGGGGATGGAGTGCTTTGTCAACTTAGTCAATATGAATGATTCTAGCTCCAGTGACCGTATGATGTCCATCCAACGGCCGTAGTGCTTCTTCAACCTCTAGTCTTCTTGCTCCAGCCGCCCAAACCAGCGTCGGTCGTGCCGCGTGCTCCTGCCTCCCGTGGCCGGCTGTGATGCTGTGGAGGCCTCACCGCCCCCTATTACACCCACCGCTGGCCAGGACATCCACTCACCCACACCCCCTGTTATTCTGCGGCGACGGCAGCCTCACACCGCAGACGAACCAGTGAACCCTCGTACTCCTCTCCGAGTGGGCTTCCACTGTCGCGTCTTCCCCCGCTCCGCGTCATCCCCTTCCTAGGCCTCGTTGTCGTCCACCGCCCTGGTGCTCTCGGCGCGGCGTGGTCAACGTGGTCAAGAAACGACTTCCATCGGAAGAGTATTGTACGTGGAGAGGCTGACAGCTGGGTCCATGGCAGCAGCAAGGAAGTGCCTCCTTATTACGCGCAAAATAATTATTCCTCCACCTGACACCAGGGACCCACCAGATGAGCCACCGTATTTCACGAAAAAAACGTTTCCCCCCTGACTGCTGGGACCCACCAGCTACATCTTCGCACACAAGGAAGTGCGTGACAGTCAGGACCCACCTGGTCGATGCGTACGTAGCGTTGTAATTCTGGTCACGAACGTGTACGCACATACTGGTCGATCGGTCTGTCTGCAGGCTGTAGTGATGAACCGTGGCCGTGTAAGGAAGGGCACGTGTCGTAGTAGAGGCACGCACGTAGCATGTCACACAGTCCCGTTAATATTGTGTACACGTATGTACAGCGGCCAGGGTGCAAGAAAGTAAATACGACCACGTATGTACATACGGGCGGGGTCTCGAATGCCTACTCGTGTATACGTACGGCCAGGGCTCGTGTACATGGTTGGTTCAGAATGGAGAAACTGCGTTGTCGTCGTGTTCATCGGGAGCCAACCAGCTTGGACAGAACAGCCGATCGAAATGAGGCCTGGCGTACCGCAAAACGGAGGAAACGGCCTTGTGTTCGATCGGCCACGGTCGAAACGGGATCCTGTTCATCTGGAGGGGTCTGGCGTACCGCAAAACGGAGGAAACGGACTTCTCTTGGACCTCCTACGGTCGAAACGGGGTCCTGTTGATCGGGAGGGGTGTGGCGTACCGCAAAACGGAGGAAACAGACTTGTGTTGGAGCACTACGGTCAAAACAGGGGTCCTGTTCATCGGGAGGGGTGTGGCGTACCGCAAAACGGGACTCCACGAGATACTGTCCATCTCCACCGTCGACTGCCTCCACGGGCTACTGTTCATCCACCGTCGACCTCCTCCAGCCTCCACCTGCGACTATTCATCCACGGGCTCCTGTTCAACCAGCCTCCACCGCTCCTCCACCGGCTACTGTTCAACCAACCCTCTCCACGGGGTCCTGGTCAACCACCCCTCCACGGGTTACTCTTCATCCAGCCCTCTACCGGCTACTTTTCAACCAGCCCTCCACGGGGTCCTGTTCATCCAGCCCTCCACGGGGTCTTGTTCATCCACCCCCAATCGGCTCGATCGGCGTACTGTTCATCCAGCGGCAACGACCTCTACTACCACGGGGTCCTGTTCATCCAACCCCCCAACAACGCTCACTGTTCATCAAGAGGCAACATCGATCGGCTTCAGTTAGCAGCTGTAGTGAAGGAATCGCTCAATCGGGTTCAGCTAACAGCCATCGATCGATTGCTCGGGTTTAGTAACGCGTAGCCTGCAGTGCAATCGCTCAAGTTCAGTAGGCGAACGCCTCGCTCGGGTTCAGTTAGAGCCCAACGCCTCGCACCCACGCGTATGTGTATAAGAGAAACGCGTATTGCTCGGCCGCCGACCACCCACCCTAACCAGGAACTCCCCGATATTTTCCTCGCCCTCGCTTCTACCACGGTTTTTTCCGTCATGGACGGCCAAAGAATGTCATGCAGCTGCGTCTCCGGCCCGCCCAGGACGAAAAGCCCAATTTCTTTCATGATTTTTTGTCATAGAAGTAGGAGCCCACAACATCTATGATGATACCGGGTTTTGTCACAATTATCGTCATAGAAGTGTCATAAGCATGACAGGAAAAAAATTCGTTCGGCCCAAAATGTTATGGATGTGTCTTTTTTTGTAGTGAGGGGTTCCGGGCATCCCCCCAGCAACTACATAGGCCTAATGGGCCAAGAAGGGGACAGACCAGCCCCTAGGGGGTTGGTGCGCCCCATGTAGGCCAAAATAAGGAGGAAGGAAAGAGGGGAAGAGAGAAAGGAAGGGGAGGGATTCGGCCTCCCCCTTCCTTCTCTCCTCCCTCCTCCTTCCTTCCCCCTCCGGATGAATATGGAAGGGGGGATGCCGAATTGGGAGGCACCCAAGTAGGATTCGTCCTACTTGGGGCGCCCCCATGGTTGCCTCTCCTCCCCTCCAAACTATATATATGAGGGGGCCACCGCTAGAACACACAACATTGATTCCTAGTCGTGTGTGGCGCCCCCTCCTTAGTTTACGCCTCCGGTTATATTGTCGTAGTGCTTAGGCGAAGCCCTGCGCGGATCACTTCAACTTCACCATCACCACACCGCCGTGCTGACGAAACTCTCCCTCGACACTTTGCTGGATCAAGAGTTCGAGGGACGTCATCGAGCTGAACGTGTGCAGAACTCGGAGGTGCCGTACGTTTGGTGCTCGATCGGTCGGAATGAGAAGAAGTTCAACTACATCAACCGCGTTGTCAAACGCTTCCGCTTTCGGTCTACGAGGGTACGTGGACACACTCTCACCCTCTCATTGCTATGCATCTCCTAGATAGATCTTGCGTGAGCGTAGGATTTTTTTTTTGAAATTGCATGCTACGTTTCCCAACAGTGGCATCCGAGCCAGGTCTATGCGTAGATGATATGCACGAGTAGAACACAAAGAGTTGTGGGCGGTGATCGTCATACTGCTTACCACTAATGTCTTATTTTGATTCGGCGGCATTGTTGGATGAAGCGGCCCGGACCAACCTTACATGACCACGTTCATGAGACCGGTTCCACCGACAGACATGCAACTAGTTTTGCATAAAGGTGGCTGGCGGGTGTCTGTTTCTCCAACTTTAGTTGAATCGAATTTGACTGCGGCCGGTCCTTGTCGAAGGTTAAAACAACAAACTTGATAAATCACCGCTGTGGTTTTGAGGTGTAGGTAAGAACGGTTCTTACTAGAAGCCCATAGCAGCCACGTAAAACTTGCAGCAACAAAGTAGAGGATGTCTAACTTGTTTTTGCAGGGCTTGTTGTGATGTGATATGGTCAAGACATGATGTGATATACGTTATTGTATGAGATGATCATGTTTTGTAAAAGTTATCGGCAACTGGCAGGAGCCTTATGGTTGTCGCTTTATTGTATGAAATGCAAACGCCATGTAATTGCTTTACTTTATCACTATGCGTTAGCGATAGTTGTAGAAGCAATAGTTGGCGAGACGACCACGACGCTACGATGGAGATCAAGGTGTTAAGCCGGTGACGATGGAGATCATGACGGTGCTTTGGAGATGGAGATCAAAGGCACAAGATGATGATGGCCATATGATGTCACATATTTTGATATGTGATGTTTATCTTTTATGCATCTTATTTTGCTTAGTACGGCGGTAGCATTATAAGATGATCCCTTACTAAAATTTCAAGGTATAAGTGTTCTCCCTAAGTATGCGCCGTTGCGACAGTTCATCGTGCTGAGACACCATGTGATGATCGGGTGTGATAAGCTCTACGTTCACATACAACGGGTGCAAGACAGTTTTGCACATGCGGAATACTCGGGTTAAACTTGACGAGCCTAGCATGTACAGACATGGCCTCGGAACACTGGAGACCGAAAGGTCGAACATGAATCATATAGTAGATATGATCAACATAGAGATGTTCACCATTGAAGACTACTCCATCTCACGTGATGATCGGACATGGTTTAGTTGATTTGGATCATGTAATCATTTAGATGACTCGAGGGATGTCTATCTAAGTGGGAGTTCTTAAGTAATATGATTAATGGAACTTAATTTATCATGAACTTAGTCCTGATAGTATTTGCATATCTATGTTGTAGATCAATAGCTCGCGTATAGCTCCCATGTTCTATTTTTGATATGTTCCTAGAGAAAACTAAGTTGAAAGATGATAGTAGCAATGATGTGGAATGGGTCCGTGATCTGAGGATTATCCTCATTGCTGCACAGAAGAATTATGCCCTTGATGCACCACTAGGTGACGAACCTGTTGCAGGAGCGGATGCAGATGTTATGAACGTTTTACAAGCTCGGTATGATGACTACTTGATAGTTTAGTGCACCATGCTTTACGGCTTAGAACCGGGACTTCAAAAATGTTTTGAACGCATGGAGCATATGAGATGGTCCAAGAAGCTGAAAATGATATTTCAGACTCATGCTGGTGTTAAGAGGTATGAGACCTCTCACAAGTACTTTGCCTACAAGATGGAGGAGAATAGCTCAGCTAGTGAGCATGTGCTCAGAATGTCTGGGTACAACAATCGCTTGAATCAAGTGGGAGTTAATCTTCTAGATAAGATAGTGATTGATAGAGTTCTCTAGTCACTATCACCAAGTTACTAGAACTTCGTGATGAACTATAATATGCAAGGGATGACGAAAACGATTCCCAAGCTCTTCGCGATGCTGAAATCAGTGAAGGTAGAAATCAAGAAATAGCATCAAGTTTTGATGGTTAACAAGACCACTAGTTTCAAGAAAAGGGGCAAGGGAAAGAAAAGGAAACTTCAAAAAGAATGGCAAGAAAGTTGCCACTCCCATGAAAAAGCCCAAAGCTAGACCCAAGCCTGAAACTAAGTGCTTCTACTGCAAAGGAAATGGTCACTGGAAGTGGAACTGCCCTAGATACTTGACAGATAAGAAGGATGGCAAAGTGAACAAAGGTATATTTGATATACATGTTATTGATGTGTACTTTACTAGTGTTTATGGCAACCCCTCGGTATTTGATACTAGTTCAGTTGCTAAGAGTAGTAACTCGAAACAGGAGTTGCAAAATAAACAGAGACTAGTTAAGGACGAGGTGACGATGTGTGTAGGAAGTAATTCCAAGGCTGATACGATCACCATCGCACACTCCCTCTACCTTCGGGATCAGAACTGAACCTAAATAAATGTTATTTGGTGTTTGCGTTGAGCATTAATATGATTAGATCATGTTTATTGCAATATGGTTATTCATTTAAGTCAGAGAATAATTGTTATTCTATTTATATGAATAAAACCTTCTATGGTCATACACCCAATGTGAATGGTTTTTTGAATCTCGATCGTGGTGATACACATATTCATAATATTGATGCCAAAAGATGCAAAGTTGATAATGATAGTGCAACATATTTGTGGCACTGCTGTTTAGGTCATATTGGTGTAAAGTGCATGAAGAAACTCCATGCGGATGGACTTTTGGAATCACTTGATTATGAATTATTTGATGCTTGCGAACCATGCCTCATGGGCAAGATGACTAAAACTCCGTTCTCCAAAACAATGGAGCGAGCCACTGACTTATTGGAAATAATACATACCGATGTATGCGGTCTGATGAGTGTTGAGGCTCGCGGCGGTATCGTTATTTACTCACCTTAACAGATGATTTGAGCAGATATGGGTATATCTACTTAATGAAACACAAGTCTGAAACATTTGAAAAGTTCAAAGAATTCAGAGTGAAGTGGAGAATCATCGTAACAAGAAAATAAAGTTTCTATGATCTAATCGCGGAGGCGAATATTTGAGTTATGAGTTTGGCCTTCATTTAAACCAATGTGGAATATTTTCACAATTCACGTCACCAGGAACACCACAGCGTAATGGTGTGTCCGAACGTCGTAACTGTACTTTATTAGATATGGTGCGATCTATGATGTCTCTTACCGATTTACCACTATCATTTTGGGGTTATGCATTAGACACAGGTGCATTCACGTTAAATAGGGCACCATTTAAATCCGTTGAGACGACAGCGTATGAACTATGGTTTGGCAAGAAACCTAAGCTGTCGTTTCTTAAAGTTTGGGGTTGCGATGCTTATATGAAAAAGATTCAGCCTGATAAGCTCGAACCCAAATCGGAGAAGTGCGTCTTCATAGGATACCCAAAAGAAACTGTTGGGTACACCTTCTATCACAGATCCGAAGGCAAGATCTTTGTTGCTAAGAATGGATCCTTTCTAGAGAAGAAGTTTCTCTCGAAAGAAGTGAGTGGGTGGAAAGTAGAACTTGATGAGGTAATTGTACCTTCTCTTGAATTGGAAAGTAGCTCATCACACCAACTAGAGAGGAAGCTAATGATGGTGATCATGAAACTTCAGATCAAGTTACTACCAAACCTCGTGGGTCAACCAGAGCACGTTCCGCACCAGAGTGGTATGATAATCCTGTTCTGGAAGTCATGTTACTAGACCAAGACGAACCTACGAACTATGAAGAAGCTATGATGAGCCCAGATTCCGATAAATGGCTTGAGGCCATGAAATCTGAGATAGGATCCATATATAAGAACAAAGTGTGGACTTTGGTGGACTTGCCCGATGATCGGCAAGCCATTGAGAATAAATGGATCTTCAAGAGGAAGACGGACGCTGATGGTAGTGTTACTATCTACAAAGCTCGAATTGTCGCAAAAGGTTTTCGACAAGTTCAAGATGTTGACTATGATGAGATTTTCTCACTCGTATCGATCTTAAGTCTGTCCGAATCATGTTAGCAATTGCAGCATTTTATGAAATCTGGCAAATGGGTATCAAAACTGCATTCCTTAATGGATTTATTAAAGAAGAGTTGTATATGATGCAACCAGAAGGTTTTGTCAATCCTAAAGGTGCTAAAAAATGTGCAAACTCCAGCAATCCATCTATTGACTGGTGCAAGCATCTCGGAGTTGGAATATACGCTTTGATGAGTTGATCAAAGCATGTAGTTTTATACAGACTTGCAGTGAAGCCTGTATTTACAAAAAAGTGAGTGGGAGCACTACATCCTTTCTGATAAGTATAGGTGAATGACATATTGTTGATCGGAAATGATGTAGAATTTTCTGGAAAGCATAAAGGAGTGTTTGAAAGGAGTTTTTTCAAATAAAGACCTCGGTGAAGCTGCTTACATATTGGGCATCAAGATCTATAGAGATAGATCAAAACGCTTGATAAGATTTTTCAATGAGTGCATACCTTGACAAGATTTTGAAGTAGTTCAAAATGGAACAGTCAAAGAAGGAGTTCTTGCCTGTATTGCAAGATGTAAAGTTGAGTAAGACTCAAAACCCGACCACAGCAGAAAATAAAAAGAGAATGAAAGTCATTCCCTATGCCTCAGCCATAGGTTCTATAAAGTATGATATGCTGTGTACTAGACCTATTGTGTACCTTGCCATGAGTTTGGCAAGGGGGTACGATAGTGATCCAGAAGTGGATCACTGGACAGTGGTCAAAGTTATCCTTAGTTACCTAAGATGACTAAGGAAATATTTCTTGGTTATGGAGGTAATAAAGAGTTCATCGTAAAGAGTTACGTCGATGCAAGCTTTTACACCGATCCGGTTGACTCTGAGTCTCAATCTGGATACATATTGAAAGTGGGAGCGATTAGCTAGAGTAGCTCCATGCAGAGCATTGTAGACATAGAAAAATTGCAAAATACATACGGCTCTGAATGTGGCAGACCCGCTGACTAAACTACTCTCACAAGAAAAACATGATCACACCTTAGTACTCTTTTGGTATTAATCACATAGCGATGTGAACAAGATTATTGACTCTACTAAACCCTTTGGGTGTTAGTCACATGGCGATGTGAACTAATCACATAAAGATGTGAACTATTGGTATTAAATCACATGACGATGTGAACTAGATTATTGACTCTAGTGCAAGTGGAAGACTGAAGGAAATATGCCCTAGAGGCAATAATAAAGTTGTTATTTATATTTCCTTATATCATGATAAATGTTTATTATTCATGCTAGAATTGTATTAACCGGAAACTTGATACATGTGTGGATACATAGACAAAACACAGTGTCCCTAGTAAGCCTCTACTAGACTAGCTCGTTAATCAAAGATGGTTAAGTTTCCTAACCATAGACATGTGTTGTCATTTGATGAACGGGATCACATCATTAGGAGAATGATGTGATGGACAAGACCCATCCGTTAGCTTAGCATAATGATCGTTAAGTTTTATTGCTATTGCTTTCTTCACGGCATATACATATTCCTTTGACTATGAGATTATGCAACTCCCGGATACCGGAGGAATACCTTGTGTGCTATCAAATGTCACAACATAACTGGGTGATTATAAAGATGCTCTACAGGTATCTCCGAAGGTGTTTGTTGGGTTGGCATAGATCGAGATTAGGATTTGTCACTCCGAGTATCGGAGAGGTGTCTCTGGGCCCTCTCGATAATGCACATCATAATAAGCCTTGCAAGCAATGTGACTAATGAGTTAGTTGCGGGATGATGTATTACGGAACGAGTAAAGAGACTTGCCGGTAACGAGATTGAACTAGGTATGAAGATACCGACGATCGAATCTCGGGCAAGTAACATACCGATGACAAAGGGAATTACGTATGTTGTTATTGTGGTACGACCGATAAAGATCTTCGTAGAATGTGTAGGAACCAATATGAGCATCCAGGTTCCGCTGTTGGTTATTGACCAGAGAGGTGTCTCGGTCATGTCTACATAGTTCTCGAACCCGTAGGGTCCGCACGCTTAACGTTCGATGACGATTTTGTATTATATGAGTTATGTGATTTGGTGACCGAATGTTGTTCGGAGTCCCGGATGAGATCACAGACATGACGAGGAGTCTCGAAATGGTCGAGAGGTAAAGATCCATATATAGGACGATAATATTCGGACACCGGAAGTGTTCCCGGGGTTTCGGGTCACCGGAAGGGGTTTCGGGCATCCCCCCGGCAACTACATGGGCCTACTGGGCCAAGAAGGGGACAGACCAGCCCCTCGGGGGTAGGTGCGCCCCATGTAGGCCAAAATAAGGAGGAAGGAAAGAGGGGAAGAGAGGAAGGAAGGGGAGGGATTCGGCCTCCCCCTTCCTTCTCTCCTCCATCCTCCTTCCTTCCCCCTCCGGATGAATATGGAAGGGGGGAGGCCGAATTAGGAGGCGCCGAAGTAGGATTCCTCCTACTTGGGGCTCCCCCTTGGCTGCCTCTCCTCCCCTCCAACCTATATATATGAGGCGTGGAGCACCGCTAGAACACACAACATTGATTCCTAGCCGTGTGCGGCGCCCCCCTCCATAGTTTACGCCTCCGGTCATATTGTCGTAGTGCTTAGGCGAAGCCCTGCGTGGATCACTTCACCATCACCGTCACCACACCATCGTGCTGACGAAACTCTCCCTCGACACTTTGCTGGATCAAGAGTTCGAGGGTCGTCATCGAGCTGAACGTGTGCAGAACTCGGAGGTGTCGTACGTTCGGTGCTTGATCGGTCGGAACGAGAAGAAGTTCAACTATATCAACCGCGTTGTCAAATGCTTCCGCTTTCGGTCTACAATGGTACGCGGACACACTCTCCCCCTCTCGTTGCTATGCATCTCCTAGATAGATCTTGCGTGAGCGTAGGAATTTTTTTTAAAATTGCATGCTACGTTTCCCAACAGTTCGTCGGTGGCCGACGTCGACTCCAGCAGGTATGGATCTGAGATCCCCCCCCCCCTTTCCCCGCATTTCTGGCAATTATGTAGGTGTTCATGGTGGTTCTCCCCGGGGCGGCTTGATCCATACCACCGAGATGACGAGGACGGTGCGACTAGGAGGGAGACGGCTGGTTTGTTGGAGAGTGGTCGCCGGTGTAGGTAGTTCGGCGGCGTTGTAGGTCGCCGGTGTAGTTAGGTTGCAGGATTTGGATCTGCTGCAGGATTGTTTTACATAATTTCTGCACTGGTAATGTCATGCAAAGGGACTTGAAGCTGCAGGATCCCTTGTATTATTTCTGGATTTCTGGAGCTCATAGTTTCCGTAGGATTCCCTGTGATTTTCTCTGAAGCTCATAGCTTATGATGAACTTAAAGTTGCAGGATCCCGCGCGGCCAGTCTTTTTCTTTTTCTTGCAATAAGGGTCTTGTTTCAGTAGGTTTCTGCAACACAAGACTAGTTTCAGAAAGAAAGAAAAAATGATTCGGTGGTGAAGGTTTTTTTCTGCAACTCGGGTCTTGTTTCAAAAGATTTCTGCAACATGTCTTTTGTTTCAGAAAGAAAAGAAATGTTTTGGTTGTGAAGGTTTTTTTTCTGCAATAAGGGTCTTGTTTCAGAAACATAGCCCGAGTAGCACCGCCGGAGGAGTGCCCGACGTTAGAGAGTGAGTGGTCAAACATTGCAACATGACGCATGATTTCGGCGGCAGCGTTTTTTGCGGTGGTGGAGGCTGGCGCCGCGCTGGATGCAGCTGTGTCAGGACAGCGGACAGGGGAATATGTTTCCGAAACAGATGGGTTGTTGTAGGAAGTAAAAGGTGGTCACGCGTGCGCGATGGTAAGATCCGACGGTTGTTAGGGGGCTGATCGAACGGAGCTCCATGCGGCGGATGTTTCCAACACATCCGTCGGCCGACGCGTAGCAGCGCCCTTAAATGATTTGGAACTACAAAAAACTTTCAAAAAATTAAAAATGAGAATTTTGAAATAAAATGTTTAATAAATCATAATTTTTTTGTGGATTCAAAAAATATTCGCGATTATGTTTGCTTATTCAAAAAAGTTTGAACTTTTCAAAACAAATGTTCGGGAAATAAAAAATGTTCATGATTTTTTTAAGAAAATCATGCATTAAAAAATGCTAATGGAATTGAACAAAATTTTGCCAATTCAAAAAATGTTCATGAATGGAAAAATATCCTAAAAATTCAAAAACTGTTTGTGACTTACAAATATTTTTATTCATTCATAAAATGTTGGCTGATTAAAAAAATGGCCATGCATTTCAAAAAATGCTCATTAAATCAAAGAAAATGTTCATAAATTTTAAAAATTGTTCCACCAGTTTCCAGGAAAATGTTCATTGATTCTAGAAATGTTCGCGGATTCAAGAAAATTGTTTATAAAAATGTTCACAATTTGTTTATAATTTTTTTGTAAATAGTATAAAATGTTCATGAGTTCAAAAAATGTTTGAAAATTTATAAAAGTGTTCACGAGTTTTTTTTTTTTATGATTTCACGAAGTTGAGAGTAATGGTGTATTTCAATGATGCACCAAATGTGATCATGACCATCTGAGATTATGCTTTTTTTTCCGGCCCTTTTGCTAGTAATAAAATAAAGAAACGGCCGGGTGTGTCTCAGTCCGGTCATCCAACAATACCAGCTAAGAATCATTGGCTTGGTCAGACTTTACCTGACCAAATACCTAATACTTACGCAGGCTCATCAAACAACGCTTTTTATCTTTTTTCAGGATTTGGCCCGAACTGTTCAGCATTCTGCTTTGAACGATGAACTTGAAGTAATAGGTGTTCAGCATTCTGCTTCCAATTGATGAACTTGAAGCGAATTACGTTGGCCTGGACGCAGAAATTTCCATGACGCTCTAGTTCCCATGCCCATGTATCCTCCTCTAAACGTCCAGTGGGTAACCTCTGTATAGCTTCAGAGTCACCCGGAAAGTTTTAACCCAAGACACATTTAGGGAAAGTTGATTCAGCAAAATCTTCCTATCCAAACAACCCCTAAATATGAGGAAAGAGAAGAGAAAAATGTACGAACCTGCAACTCTATTACACAATTAATTAATTAATAAGGCTGATTTTTATGACATGGCAGTTTAGATCGTTGCACAAGATTTTACTAATTATTATGCAGTCTAAAATTTATGCAAGAAAATTACATTCATTGCTGCTAAGGGAGCCAGAAGACCACAATTCTTACTGCTACGACATAGGTAAGGGAGAGGCTGCCATGCCCTCCAATAGTTACATCAGCGTTCGACCAAGAGAATAAGCATAGAAACTCAGGAAAATACAAACACTCACTCACAGAAAGAACCATTGGCCGAACCCCGTCGATAATCAGGCAACTTATAACCTTCTAGAAGGACACCCAATCTTGTTAAGAATTCACCATGCAGCGGCGCCTCAATGATAGCAGTCCAATGAACCTTCACTTTCAGCTTGAGGGAGCCGTGTTCGCACAGAGTCTCACTCAGAGGGTATTTGAGAGCAACAAGACTAGTAGGGTCGTCCCCATCATCCTCCGCACCCGCGCTTTCCATTTCATCAGGTTCCTCTTGGCCTTCTTCGTCAGACACAATGTCATCCTCATCTTCATCTTCTTCCTCAGGCCTAATATAATCCTCATCCTCAATCTCAGAACCAGCACCAAGAAAACACACATAGATCGTCTCTTGTTCATCTCCCTTGAGTGTGTTGTCTCGTATACGCCGCGAGACAGCTAACAGGTTATGATCCAACACAAGAGAGCCAGTTTCCGTCACCAAGTCCCCACTAGGCAGACGACTACTATCATAAACAACCATATGCTGTCTATAATTTCTAGCAGTCCCAACTGTTATTTTACCATTGAAGTGTACAGCACGATCACCAAGCTGTTGTTTTCTCACAAGACTGACTTCAACACTAGCTGCCATTGGAGATGCCACATGTTGCAATACCAATTTCACCGTACTCTGGAAACTAGGTAGCTGGCTGATCATGCGCTTGTTGTAGAAGTTGTGACGGTAGAGTATTACACCTTTGCTGAACTGTACATCACAATCAGGCCCACCCTTGCCCTTGACCTTTAAATCAAACTCGAAACACATCAAGCCATCAGTAACCAATGCTCGGCGTGGACCTGTCAGAGCTAACATATCCTTCTGCACAAGGGTTCAGAACAACAATTAGAATCAAAACATGACTCCAGGTAGTTGAACAAGCTTATAAAGTTGGACATGGAAAGCATGACTAGTCATCAGATAAACCAAAACCATTTCAAAAATCATACTCAACATCATTCTGTTGCTGCACTGCTGTTTCTACAGAGGGTCTATACATTTGTGACCTGTATGGTCAAATGAGCAAGACATGAGACTAAAACTTGCAAACATTAAGACACTTCCTGATTCAAATAATCCAACTTTACACAGAAACAGATTAAACAAGTGACAGGACCTGCACTGCTGTTTCTACAGAGGGTCTATACATTTATGACCTGTATGGTCAAATGAGCAAGACATAAGACTAAACTTGCAAACATTAAGACACTTCCTGATTCAAATAATCCAACTTTACATAGAAACAGATTAAACAAGTGACAGGACCTCAATGGAGAAATCTCACAGAAAATAAAAGGGGGCAGAACTGATGAAAAGGTGTTGTTTCTTGACAAGAAAAGGCAGATTACTAGTAAGTTATATCGACAAAACAATAGATAGCACATGATGACAACCTGCTAACACTATAATGTTCCAATTAATTAAATAAAACGTTTTAAAAGGAAGATAACATAACTGGTCAACCAAGGTGCATGGCAGATTTACAGTGAAGAGGGTACTACATCTAAATTGTACTACTGTATAAGAATGAAGGAAGGAACAAATATATACCTCCGAATTGATGAACTGGGCATCCTTCCTTTCACGATCGAACAGAACGACACATTTGTAGTCAACCTCATCCCTCGCAATAACTCTGCCATAAACCTCGACTGGGTATGTGTGCTCAGGGCCAGATTTAACAACCCTCAAGGAGATGACATTGATGGATGAACCCGCCATATTAGCCGCATCAGCTTCATATGGTGGCCCAAGTGGAACTTTTGCTGCAAATTAATAAAGATCAAAGAAACAAATCAGAACAAACAAGAGCATGAACGCTTCTGATTATAATAGCTAGAGCTAGAAGGAAGTCTACGGTTGTGACCTGTTAATATAGAAGTACACTCTCTTCATCATGGTCGAAGCTGGCCAGGTGGAAGCTGCAGAAGCGGCTGGGGACAACAGCTCTCCTCTTAGGATCGTAGATCAAGAGTGCCTTAACTTTTTCCGTGTGCAAATCAGCCAGCTTACACCGGTCAGTGCCACGCACCAGCTCAACAAACGTGGGCTGCTTATCGATTTGCTGCTGGGTCTGATTGAAATTGCTAGAGAGAAGATTTCTGGCTGCATCTAGAAAGCCCAGTTGCTCGCTACACTGTTTCGTTCGATCGTGTGTTAGCGCAGTCCCGACGCCGAGTACTTTCCGACGACAACAACTACCGACGACGACGAACCAACTCACTGACTGAACTCGACGAAGTGCTTGTGCGTCGAGGTGAAGCTGGCCACCTGATCCCTAAATTTTTTTTTTTTTTTTTTTTTTTTTGAGAATTGATCCTTTGCTGGACGTGAAAAGTACTAGTTATGCACTAGCACTTCTAGCAGGGCAGCAACACGCACGGTTATTTGGATAGCCAGCAGGCTCGCGTCGAGCCTGTGTTCTTCTTTATTGCTTTTCAACTCGTGGTTTGGTTTACAGGGGACTTGCACGGGTATAAATGGCAGCTAGCCTGCCTAGTTACATGATGAATCGGTATAGGATACTAGTCCTACACGGAAACTAACTCATATACTAGTTGGACACGTACTAACCAGACCGGACGTTGGGTTTACTTCCAACATCGTGTTGCGGTTGGTCACTAGACTTTTTACTTGTTTGTTTCACATGTATGAAATCTGCTTCCATCATTCTAGGAACTGTGTATCTGACGTCCGAATTCGGAGAAGCGTCAGTGGAAGCGGTGCAAGCGCGAGTGGGACGTGGCATTTAGGATCGCACCAGCTATCATCCTGTACGCCCTCTCCGACGGATGGACGGCGTCGAAGAAGACATATTTGCCGGCGTCGTCGCACGCCAGCGCGCTCTTCAAGCTCCACAGCGCCCCCGTCTCCACATACCCCGTGCCACTGCCACAGCATCCTTGGGCCGAGTTCTCAAACCCATATTCCCACGGCCTGGCGATCATGGCCGACAGGAGGCCGTACTGGTCGACGTACGCCACCCGCGCCCCGGGAAGCTCCCGGCCGAGCCTGCCGATCATCCCCTCGAGCCTGCGGTTGAAGCTCACGGCCGCCATGTTGTACGCGCTGTTGCAGTCCCCGGGGATGCGGAGGTTGACGGCCCTCTCCAGCGGCAGGCACCCCAGCGGCGGCAGGCCGGCGAAGGTGACCGCGCGCGCGCCGAGCCCGTGCACGGCCCGCACGGCCGCCTCCGCGGCGCCCACGAGGTACGCCTCGTACTCCGCCGGGGTGAAGCTGTAGCCCCTGACCGGGAACACCAGGTAGTTCTGCAGGAAGTCGCTGGCGCCGATGCTGAAGATGTAGAGGGCGCCGGCGATGATGCGGCGCGCCGCCGCCTCGCCCTTCGCCCGTCTCAGCCGCTCCGTGTACTGCCTGAAGTGGTCGATCTGCTCGCTCAGGGTCATCGCCGACTGCGTCAATCAAATTCAACTTTAGTTTTTCTTTTATTTTCTTTTTGAACATTAGTTGCATTTATGCATGGTTACCGGGATTTGCGCGGTAATGTTGTCCAGTCCGGAGCCTGCGGAGGCGAAGCTGACGCCCGAGGCGAGATGGTGGATGGTGTGGGCGGGGTCGAGGTACGCCGGCACCGAGGGCGGCAGGCCCAGCGCCTCGGAGACGAAGTCGGCGGGGAGGCGGCCATTGGAGAAGCGGCCGGTGGCGACGCCGCCGGCGTAGTCCCGCCCGTACGGAGCGTAGTTGCCCCTGGCTACGGTCTGGATGAAGTTGTTGTTGCCGGTGTCCGCGGTGGAGTCGCCGAACACAATCACCGCCGGGACCTCGCCTGAACCAGCGGCGGGGCCCTGGAGTGCCAGTGCCAAGACGGCATGCACTAGGACCAAGACCACGGGCATGGCATGTCGCAGAGAGGACATGTTTCTCTAGTTCGAATTCTCGCGTGCTGTGGGCAGTGGCTGCGTGAGCGTAAGATTTATAGTGCCGCTGCACTGTACGAGCCGCCAGGCATGGTGATTGGTTGAAGGATGAGCCGAGCTTCTTGCTCATCCATCTCTGAGGCGGTGACTTCTTGCAGCCGCCAATCTTGGCACTTGAGTGATTCGTTACATGCAACGTAGGACCAAGCTGGTACATTCTTCTAGCTCGTACTGCAAGCCAACCACTAGTAGCAGTTAACCAAGTTTCGGTGGCGCTTTCAATACGTGCAACCCGGCCGCCAATTTCATTCAACTCAGCCACTTAACCCATCCGAATCAATCCCGAGGCAAAGCAGGAAACCAGCGCAGGCCAAAAGGGGGGAAAAGCGGCAACTGTAACAGATAACAGCAGGAGCGAAGCATGTTGAGAATGAAGGCCGTCAACGCCACGACATAATATTATACAAGTTCAACCAGCTGATCTCCAAGTGCTAGACTGTTTACAGCTGCTACAAACAAGCTGCCTATCTCAACATCATCATACAAAACAAAAAGGGCCGTGCCTTATATCAACACAAACAGTGGAGTGGAGTGGAGCTGTGGCCGCTCAGCTCCTCCCAGCCTGTATGGCAGCCCGGACAAAATCATCACATTTCGTGTACCCACTGGAGAACACGTCTGGCAGCGCCCCCATGACGTCGAAGGCCTCCTGCAAATCTTCAGACGAGGTCATGTCGTCGAGCCATGAGAGCAGGTCCTTTGATAGTCCCACCATCTCCTTCATGTTGCTCAGCCTTTCTTTCATCGTCGACTCCCACTTGCTGCTTGCTTCGTCTTTCTGGCTTGACTTGCTAGTCCCAGATGATTTGCCCTTCTTGAAGAATTGCTGCAGCTGCTCGACCAAGCCAGTGTACACCAGCATCGACTGGACAATGGCAAAGAGCCTCTTGCCGTCGTCGTTTGGATCAGCGGACGAACCTTCATCTGACCGGGCAGCGGAGGAAGACGACTCGGCGGAAAGCTTGAGGGCGGATCGCCCATGCTTGTGTTGCATGTAAGCATGGTAGATGCCCCTCTGCAGGAAAGCGGGGCGGTGCTGTGTCCAGCTCTCGTAAGACTCGGACAGCAGAGAGTTGACCATCATAAACTGCACAGTTTCCTCCGGAGACCCTGGACTACCCCGAGCTCCAGGGGGAGAAGCTGAAACTCGACTGGGAGATTCTGAAGTTGAGAGAGAACTGGACAGGTAAGTAGAGATGGCCTTGGCCATCGAATGGCGTTGCTGGTTGGCACTTCCATCTACAAGATGAGAAGCCATCTGGATCATGAAAGGAAGAAACCGTGAATTGCTCTCCTTCCCCCCACCCTTGCAGTCGGTGCTGAAAGAAGCACCTGTGGCAAACCTGGCCAGCATCTAGTAAAAACAACACAACAATTTTCTGCAATTAGTCGTTTGTAAGATGTGAAAGAACAGAAAATCTATCCACGGAAATGTTAACAACAATTCAGTGAATTGCTAGGCCAAATTTTACGTTCCCTGAAGTCCCAAACCCAGTGTTTGCCTCTCCCCTTAGGTAACAATAGGGGAGACTAGCTAGACAAGAATAATATTCACCAGATTTTGCATCCTTACAATAGCCATGTGGCCATGGATTTCAGTGTCATATTGCCATCAGATCACAAAATTACACGCTGTACAGGGTGTTTGGCAAAATAAAAAACAAAGAGTGTAGATTACACTAGATGTTTCAACTTTTCATTCAAGTAAAATAAACCAACATTTGTTAAGAATATTTTCTCTTCAGTTTGGAATTGTTTTTGGAGTTCATCACCTATTCCATTTGTAGATGGTTTTCATTACTTGGTTTTCTTGACTCTGCACAGAATTTTGTAACCTTGCTGCTTTTTGTTAATATAACCAGTAGGGCTCTACCCAACTGTTATCGTACAAAAGAAATGGTGATAGCGCAAACCCTTAGATTCATTTCTTATATTGTTTTAAGAAGGAGATCACGATAGCAACAGCCACGTACCAGAACAATGTCGTATGTCAACAACCGGAGACGACTTCCATCTGCCCGTCCTTGAGAATTCAGTTGGTCCCAATACTGATCGACACATCGGTTGTACTGCCCATGTGGAACAGATGGCCCCCTCAGCGGAAAGATACAATTACACAATGTCTCGTTGTTTCTCAGGGTAGCCCCATCCCATTCCTTTTTAGGAGTCTTCAGTGCAGCATCAGCTCGTTTGGCTTCCTGATGACATTGGTAGTGTATGATGTTGAAGTGGCTAACAGTAGTGAATACACAATCCCCACGGCCACTGCCAGAACTTGTTGCACCCAGGTTCACCCGTTTACTGAAAGCATAGACTCCTAACATGTCTGTTGGTCTTAAAGTATACCCTTCTCTACAGACCATACAGGCCAGCCCTTCTTCCTCTTCTTCCACATCATCAAAACCTTCGATTATAGGCTGAGAGACAACGATACGTCTACCTCCATCCGAACCAAATTCTTGCCGCATTCCTAGCCCCTAGAGAGAAAGAAAGCAGCAAAATATGTTACTTTGTGGTGCAAATGTAGACATTGAGATAAAACAACAAAGCATAAACTACACAAATAAAAACAAGGAATAATCAATAGCCTATAATTTCAGTTCAAGATTCAACGTGATTTTGCGCATTTGCAGAATAATCTTTGAAAAACAGGGTTAAAACAATCGGTTGAAACATAACAGCTGATGAAACTATATCTGTAGCGGTTACCTACTTACCTTAAGTAGTATTTCTCTTTTCTGGAGAGCACGGCGTCGCATCTCATCCCTCGTAGCATGCCGCAGTTCTTGAATCTTCCCCCACAGGAAGCCATCACCATTATTTTCTTTGTTCGCTAGGGTGTCCAAAAGATTTTCTGCTCGTGCACCAATTTCGTTTTCACCAGGCACCCCTTCTAAAGCATGGAGAAGTGGTAAAATGCCTTCTTCATCGACACACTTCTGTGTAGGCAAATGACCCTTTGCAAGCCCTTTCAGCATTGATAGGATGAATGGAATAGATGGCAGCTTTAATCCAGCTGCCCATTCTGCACTAGTTCTAGAGCTAGCCAGCCCTGCAGAAGCAAATCTTTCCTTCAGATGCCCTAAAGCAGCTTTTGTAATGCCCTTCTCTAGAATAATCTCCTTCAGCCTCTCACCACATGAACTCGTCTTGAGTGATTCCGACACTCGAACAAAGTTTTCAACAGCAGATCTCTGCATTGATGCCTTTTGGCTTAAATTGTCATCTTTTTTATTCTCTTCGTGCTGCTTCTGCAACCGGTCAAACTCACTCCAGTCCCTAAGGTAGGGCTCAAAATGTTCGACCAGAACTTCCATAGCTGCTGGCTCTCCATAGGTCAGGTAAGGCAAGATTCTGGCAACCATCTCCTCATTCCTTTGTTGCTTGTTTGATTTTTTGGTGCCTACAGGATGACATAACCTCTCCAAAAACATGAGAACAATTTTTTTGGCCTGCTCACACGCACCAGTCTCCTCAACACTAGTTGTAAATACACTTTGCGAGATACTTATGTCGCTCTCATTAGCTTCCAATGTAAGGCTTTCTACAATTAATAGAATACCCTCGGCTGGTTCCATTGCATCTACTGAGAACGCGCGCCTGGCTGTCTCAAGTAGCAAACCAAGGGCACCCAGACGTAGTAAGGCACATCTATTTTCACGGATTTTGCAACAATACTTGAGAAGGTTAAGAACTGAAGCCAACTCCTCCTGGTTAGATCTTAACTCGTCATCACGTAGGCTCTGGCAAAAAGAAAACTGGGATTCAATAAAAATAACAGAACTGAAGCATAACAGTTGAATAAATGTAAACTTTTTCAACTTCATGACACTGCACTTGAGGGACAAGAAAACCAAAAGTATTGACAGAACATACCTGAATCATGCTTAATATAATTTCCAGACCTCCACATTCCCTAACAGCACCTGATATGGCAAATTCAATTTCAGGATCTTGTGATTCCTCCCTTTCTTCTTCTAGCTCTTTAATCATGGGCTCAGTTGCTTCACCATCTAAACCCTGATCAGGGAAAAAAAATGGACACAACAGCGAATGATGTGAATAAATCAGGATGTATATTAATCCAAGAGGAGGCAGAAAATCAAACCATGCACAATCCTTAACCAGTTTCAGACCAAATAGACTATCCTCAAATTACTGAATTACTCAATACATGTACAGCAATATGATTTACCAATAAAAGCTATGATGGAACACTAGGCATGTATACAATTGTAATGTGCACACAATACCGGTTCAAAGGTTTGGCGCTTCACAGTTTTTAAAAGAGAGAGATTTGGTGCTTCACAGAGGACACAATTAAACATTTTCCATAGTAATGAAAATGCTCTTGGCTCGACATAGCCTCAATGCAGGGGTAAAGGTTAACGCAAACTTGTATATGGCCAAGGAGCAGCGCATGGAAACAAGCATCAAGATATCAAAAAACTGCTACAGCTAGCAAGGTGCTACATACACAGTAAAGAATTTAAGGCAACAAAAAATAAGTTAAACCCTCGTAATGTACCTGTAGTCTGTAGGTTACCGTCATTGGCGGGCAATCTCTGACAGATGACGTAGCAGAGAGTGTACTGGCACTCAACAAAGAATGCTGAGTTTGGCCGTGGTGCTTTCTCCACACTTGCTCATAGACCTGGGAGATGCTAAGATCAAGTGAAATTATATTCCCAGCAACCAGTAATTCCATACCATAGTCATCTTCTATAAGTCCAATCAAATCAAGTTGCCGACATATTTTGTTTTTCACATCTCTCATTAGTGGGCCAATCTCCACACTGGAGTATGGACTCTTTGTCATGGAACCCCTGATGAACTCTTCTTGAGTATGTGACTTGTTTAAAATCAAAAGGTAAACAGGCTCTGGTTTCACTGGGCAAATCAAATCACAGAGTTGCTCCAAAATAAACTGCAAAAGAGCATGATCACAATTAAGTTGCATTTTATTATGAGCGTTGATAGGAACAGGAAAAGAAGTTAAGCACAATATCCAAACAAAAAAAAAATGTATGTGCTTGTACCAGAGATGTCCGTCTCTTTTTCTCCTTCACATGCTTCTGCAATCCAGAGATGCAAGCACGAATAAATTGGCGTTTGTTTGCAGTACTCTCTATAAGTAAGCTATCAAGAAGGTCTTTCAAAAGCCGATTGCAGTCATTGATTAACTTCGTCTTCTGCACAACTAGCCCACGAATAACCAAGAAGGCCTCAAGCACCTCGGACAGTAACTTGTCACTCATAAATCTGCAACATGGAGGAAATGTAAATACAAGATGGTGGGGTTCCGAATGAGAATATATTAAGATTTACCTTGCTCTAATATTGGGAATTTCGAGAAATTTATTCAGGAGCTCCACAAGTTTATGAAGAATGAATCCTTGTGATATGTCAATGCTAAGGCTTCTCTCCTGCGATTCAACATTGTACACTTCTTTTGTTATCAGGGAACACAGTGTGGCTAAGCAACCACGAACAGTTAAGAACAGACGTGAAGCCTCTGAATCAATCATTGTCCCCAGTAACTCAAAGTACTCCGCTGCACTCTCACCAGCTGACAGTGTCCGAGGAAGTAAAGACATGAGCAAGTTCAGTAACTGAAACTGTCTGGAAGAGTTTGACGGGCATAGCAAGCTTATAAGAGTGCATATCTCAGATCTTATCGACTGAGAACAGGAACTTAAAATCAAGTCTGAAACCCAGGAGCCCAAGGCAAATTTTGAGAAATCACTTTTAGATGACTTCCGACATGCACGACGCTTCCATCTGAGTCCATATTTCAGAACAAGGTAATCTGATTTCTGCGAATCATGACGTGCTTTCTGTACTCCTTTCACTGCCTGTGATACTTTGTATTGCCTCCTCACAAAATCCAGATATGACGCACCACTCTCCCATTCTGAATAGCTCAGCAGTGGCATATCCTGACCTCTTCGACTACCATCAGGACTTTTTCCAGATATATCAGACTGAACCTTGGAAGAGGATACATTAGTTGCCAAGTGACCTGTGGTATCATCATTCTTCGATTGCAACATCAAGCCAGATTTTCCCGCACCTGACTCCTTGTCCCCAGCATCAGATTTTGGAGGTGTGCAAGCCTGAGAAATTATTCTCAGACAAGGAAGAATAATATGCTCTGAAATTGCAGGGTGCTTTGCTCCAACTTTAATAGAAGAGAACAAAAGCTGAAAGGCAACACGTAACCTCGCTTCCCAAAACTCATCTACAAGGGCACATGTCTCTGAAAGTAGCTGTAACTCTTCTCGTGTTGATTGTGCAATATCCATGGAGCGATGGTGCTCAAGACAATACATTACCTTCTTCTGAATCAACTTGTCCAGTTCCTGGACTGCATCTGCATCACCTTCAGAGAATGAAGATAGCACAGCCCTGGCAAGAGTGCGTGAAGTTCTAGGGCCTTGATGGATGTTGTTTTCAAATAACTCAGATAAAATGCCAGTGCTGACAAGTTGCTTCCTGCAGTTCGTGTGTTTGGATAGCACTTGTAATAGCTCTAGGCATTGCGTAACAAACGTAGTACTACATCCATAGCAACTACTTGGAGACCTTGGTATTGAAAAGGCTGGCAATGCATTGGCATCATTAGAACTTTTCTGGTGCAGATATGCCATTAGAACACGGCGCAGTCCTTGTAGCGTCTGAACACTTTTGCTGACTGAGTCGAAAGCTGCTTTGCATTTTTCACCATACAGAACACCAAGAAGTGCAATCTTGCGATTTACCTTGCAAGTGGGACCAGGCAAGGACACCATCATCTGCTGGACAGCATCTTTCTGTTGTGAATCTATCTCCTGTTCACCTATGCTGGATACAAGTTTGATGAGAGGCTTCTTAAATCCCATCAGTTGCTGGTATCGCCTATGAGCGTTTTCTGACTCTGACTCAATTGCTGCCAATCCTTTTCTCATATCATCATCGTTTTCCATGTTATCAAACGAGAAGCTTGGTTTTGCCATGAAATGGAATTCAAAACGGCCATATTTACTATATCCACACTCGTTGCAGAGAAAAGAGTCAAGGTTTTCATAGTTAATATTTCTACATTGCCTGCACTGATATGCATTTTCATGGCAGTTGCTACAGATTCCATGCTTATCAGTGACAGACCTGCTGCACCGTGGGCACTGCAATGACTCGAGTGAAGAAGCTTGGAGATTTTCATAAAATGAATCGAGCTCAATCATGAAATTGCATGCTGTTATTGGGATGGGGAATTCAACCTTCAATTCAGTCTGATTAAAAGTAAGATGGCAGCTTTTGGCCCGTTTCCACAAAGACCAATTATTCTTCAGCTCAGACAAATCTGTTACAGGCCTGTTGTTGTAATACAGGTTCAGCACTTTCACTGACTTCGACTTACGTGCATCATAAACATTCATGGTCACTGACTGTATAGTAAAGCTTCCAGTACATTTTACTATTATCCTGTTGTCAGTAAATTTGGTCTCAGACTTGAGGCTTTCAAGCTTCATTCTTGAATACGGAACATCTGGACAGCTACAGGTCACACAAGGCTCACTCTCCAAATAATAGCCATCAAACTCCACTAAGCAACTCAGCGTATTGTATATATGGGAATTTGGATGGTTTGCTAACAGCTCATTCTGCGAATGGAGGGTGTCAAAAATGCAGCTTATTACATCAGATGTTAAACACTTATTCAGAAGTTCAGCTTCATTCTGCTTTGCACTAGAATCATTTGCTTTTCCTAGTAAACAGGTCATGAGGTCAGTGTACTCAATGATGTTCTGGCCATACATGGGAAGATATTGCACCTTCTGCAGTAGAACTTTCAACATTGTTTCCTTAAACAGGTTCTTTGCATGGTACCATAGTCCAAATAAAACACATTTGGCCTCATGGCGGACACTTCCTGAGTTCCATTCTAGCAAGAATGTGTCAACAAAACGCTTCAACACATCCCCTTCCTTGTCATTGAACCCTTCCACAGCCTGATCCATGTCCATGCAGGATTTCTCCGAAGTGCCTTCCGAAGCATCATCACCTTTCCGCTTCTTTTTTGAATCTGAAGATTGTGAACCAGTTCTTGTAGAACCTCCAAGATCCCCACTTTCTGTTTTTTGTACAGTTTGATTGACATCTTTCCCTGAATGGAAGGCCAAATTCAGAAGCTTGAGAGTCTGAATAATACACTCTTCACTGAAATAGTAAATGTTGTCCATCAGAAAAGGAAGAAGATCCATGTGCTTCAAGCAGAACTTCTGCCAATTTCTGGGCCTTGCTGCAGCCACATCACAAAGAGTAGACAAACATTTTATAAGCTTAACACTTCTCTCATATGGCACAGGATTTCGAAAACCTCCAGACTTGTTAATGATTTTATGAAGTTTCTTGACTTCATGGGAATATTGCCACGAATCCCTAACACTGTAATAGTGAGTCTTGCTGCCACACAAATGAAGGAATAGCCTCCTTGCATATCTACGGACAAATGTAGTATGTGGATTGCTAATATAACTGCAGAGAACATCCTGGTACCCGTCCAACTTGAGATCCTTAGCGTTGGGAACCTTGTAGCTTCTATCCTTTTCAGCCGATTTCTCCTTCTCCGGCCGAACCATGCTATATACTAGCCGGAAAGTATTCTCCAACAACAATTTGTTGTAGTCCATGAATAGATCAGTCGGATGAGATTTGGCATATGAATCAGAAAAAAAGGGAGAGAAGTTTCCAGCTGGTAGCTCTCTCCGCACTGTCAATAGGGATCCACATCCTGAACCAGAACCACCTTCTCCATTTGTGGACGATGACTTGAAAATATGAACAAGCTGTTGCAGTATGTCCATTAAATAATTCAGAAATGATTGTTGCCTGAGGGCAGAGCAAGCACGAATTAACTGAGAAGCAAATTCATTTTTATCCTTGTCATCACTGGAGGACGAGAGACCTGTCGTTGACACTGGAACCTGAACATGACCTTTCTCTGTCAAATCAGAGCTTCCACCAGACTTCGAATGAGAGCCATCACTCCCAGGCTGATGCCAGTTACGGAACATGAGTGTGAAAAACATGAAAATAAGGATAGATACTTCTCCAAAAGAACATCGTGCTTTGGCAGGAAATGGTTTACTTATATTGATTTCATCCATGAGCCACTTGACAAATTTTTCCAAATCAAAATATTCTGGCTTTGAGCTATCCATGAAAGGTCCACCAACTGCAGATGAAAGTCTATAGAACAACTGCATTATAGGTATGGCTTGAGTGCCAGCTGTGGTCCCCATCCAGCCTCTGAGCTCTTCAATTAGACAACTGAGTAGTAGGGAGTTAACGGCACGTTTGGATGCAGAAATTGAAACCGTCCTTTGGTCTGTCATGGACCCAGGGAAATCTGCAGATCCACTTGCATCCAGTACATGAATTGGTGACTGTGAGGTCTGGACACTTCTATCAGCAGCAGGAGGAGGAACACTGGTATCTGCTAGCTCATCAATAGAGAAATGAATATCACTGCCCTCACCTCCAAATGTATCAAGTTCAATTGTTACTGCTGACATAGGATGATCTTTTGAATGCGGTGCAGGTAGACGATCTGCATCAAGTATCTCATAGCAGGTTTCGCATAAGTCAAAGTCTGGACATATGTTGCAGTGCCACCTTTGCCTAAGTATTGGAACTGTGGAACAACCATCACAACAGTACTGCACTGACGATGTGGCAGGATCTTCTTCAATCATAACCTGGGCATTTCCACTAGCGGGATTCATAGCAGAAGCACTTGCTTTTGCATGATTATCAGAGCCATCATCATTAGCTATCATTGTCTGCTTAGGGAAAGGAACTTGTAGAAATCGTGATGAAATAGCCAAACTGAAAATAAGAAACAAAATTTAAGCTATCGGGAAGACTACAAGAGCTGATAGCAATAAAACAAAAACTGGGAAATGTCAATGTACATGCAAATACAGAAAGATCACCTGCTAGAAGTCTGAACAGCTTCATATGGAGCAAATAGTAGCTTCTTCAATAGAGCAACTGCAGGTGCCACTGAAACACCAGACTTCTCATTTGTATGCAGAGACAAGCATTCAGCATAGCTATAAATAAATTCCACACAAGGTATAACAAGATTATTTATCATTTGAGTATCTGGCCTGTCTAAATCCAAAATGTCCCAGAAAACTTGCATTAGACCGTCAACTAATTCTGTACCTGCAGAAGGCAAAGATAAGCTATTAATCTCCACAATGTATAAAATATGCCAATTTTACAGGCCATAGTTTAATTAAAATATGATTCACATTCCTAATACCAGGCTGTCACTTTTAATCAAAGACAACATCAGCAACAGTTACTACCGAAACATCATTGCAATTACACATAATTCGAATGGCATGTCTACTCATATTATCGATAAGAATATTCTTTCATGACATTTAGCAGAGCATGTCTTATTCTTAGAACAGAAGTGAAGAAGGTAGAAGAATCAACACAAAGAAAGATGTGTTGTCGCATTAGAAAAGTGCCTTTCATATTATTTAGTGCATCCTGCACCAGATGAACAGCAACCTCGCTTTACGTTAACTGGCAGCCAATAGGTCAATTAGCAAAAGAACTAAGGGCATTGCCTTGCCTGTTTAAGTACTATCATTTGAACATGTATAACTAACCAATAAAAAATAGCTAATTA